>NC_135570.1:17075321-17340321 GCF_964340395.1 Glandiceps talaboti
TTCAAACTTGGTACAGGGGCAACGTACTATGGCATACATATGCACGTCAATTTGTTTTATGATACGATCCAATATGGCCGCATAGTAGCCATTTTGTTTGTGAATTTTCCCTGTCCAAAGCCATAACTCAGACATGCTTGAACAGATCTCATTCAAAGTTGGTATTAGCACAGTGTTCTGTGACATACATGTGCATATCCATTTTTGTCGTGATACAATCTGATATGGCTGCCTGGCAGCCATTTTGTTGGCGCAGGTTTCATGTCCAAAGCCATAACTCAGACATGCTTGAACAGGTCCCCCCAAAAAATAGGTAAACTCACTGTCATAAATCGATTTATAAATCCATACAAGCACTGCGACAATTAAAGCAGTCCCTTAACAGACTATTTTCCTTCAGATGTAGGTTAAAACAATAGTGAATGCCAGTATGCGAAACCATATTTGTAAGTGCATACAGCCTATAAGTGAGTGCATACTCTCTACACTAGATTAGAACACTCTTTTACCTGCGCAGTAAAGACGTGCAGTACAAAGACCAGTTTCCAACCTTAAAGCCTCAGTACACTTCACATTCCACAAAAATGTGTCAAGGAGGAATATTGAAAGTGTTTCTGGGTTAATATAATAATGAATAATGTTTTTAATGTATGTTTGGGTTTATTATCTTTTGCAAACACACATATAGTCACGTACATACACACAGTCACACACATACACACACATACACACTGGTCACATACATACACACACATACACACTGGTCACATACATACACACATACACACACAGTCACATACATACACACACATACACACTGGTCACATACATACACACACATACACACTGGTCACATATACATACACAATACATGTGACATACACACATGTATCACCATATGTCCACATATACAATTGTATAATCATGCATACATACATACATGTACATACAATGTAGACACAAGAATGCAGTAGTACCTGACTTAATACAACTTTATTTCAGTAAATAGCAGGCAAAGATCGTAAAAATAGTTGTGAGAGACATTGTTATACTAGTTTTTTCAAGCTTTCAACACAACTTAATGACACAAGACTGGTATGACCTTTATTTACCTACCTTCCCTTTACATTTCTATCACTAAGTCTTTCAGTGTATAACATTGGTAGCAATGATGGGTGGATAACATTATAAAGATTTACTACTAGTATATTGGGAGTAAGAGAGAGTCAATAGTACATCAGTTATATACACAGTGATTGATTGGTTAGACTCCATGCATTTTAAGTAGATTGAACAAAATAAACCATGACCATATTTTGTTGTAGTTCCTGTATTGTGTTTATATCCAAGTAACTAATTGCATGTAAGGTGGCCATGTGTGTTCTCTGTTTCCGGTTTCACTGCTAAATAGTATGTTTGTAAATGCCATCTTATTTTCTGATGCTGTAAAATAAAATTAGCCACAATTCAATGGTAACAAGTTAAAGTGAAAAAGCGTCACAGTTACTATAGTGAGATAACGACATCTATTTATATTCATGTACATGTAACATGAACATATGTGTGAATTCAAATACTCCATTTATTCATGCAATACTCTTAGAGAGAGGTTTATAATGATGATATTGTGACAAGTAGCAGATCTGTCTTTGTATTTTACTAGTTTGATATTACACAGCTTGGCTAAAGATTCATACATGAATATACACATGTACTGTACTACATGTATGTGTTCAGTCATCGAGGAGAGGAAATCATGTTGAAGAGAGTGTCAAGGATCTCAATAGCTTTGACTAAGGGCTTTCCATGATCTCATTACCATGGTAACGCTTCAAAA
This sequence comes from Glandiceps talaboti, assembly GCF_964340395.1. Classification (NCBI taxonomy): domain Eukaryota; kingdom Metazoa; phylum Hemichordata; class Enteropneusta; family Spengelidae; genus Glandiceps; species Glandiceps talaboti. Next base: position 17,077,159 of record NC_135570.1, read on the forward strand.
CAAATCAAAACAAACTGGCAGCACAGAGAGATATTTATCTGATATTTGTAAGGCTGATATCATACAACCATTGTACATAATTCATCACTATGAAAAGAATCAGTATCTGTGAAAATAACATTCAAAATGTGATATCAATATATCGTGGGAATGGCATAAATTTAAGTATGCAGTTGTCAAATAATTGGTACATATAGGTATTGACAAATAATTGGTACATGTAGGTATTTACAATAAAATGTCAATATATATATATATATATATATATATATATATATATATATATATATATATATATATATATATATATAAATTCAAATTTTTAGATTCTATTGATATGATTATATGACTGTGTGTGTTATTTTCACTACTTTAATCACCCTCTGAAAACGCACAATAATAATTAATATTCTTATGTTTTTACATCATTGATAAACAGTGGCCTGTTTCCTGCATGGATGACACTGTCCACAGAGAGACTTATTTGTAGGGTGACTGTTTTTGTATTTTGTACTTGAGATAATGTAGAGAAGATGAGACTATAAATAATTTGGTTCTTTATGATATGATGAAAGCATAGAACTACATTAAAAGATATTTGGCAATAAATTATTGTTCAAGGATGTATGAATGGAAAGACTACATGTGGTATATACATGTAGTCTTTCCATTCTACTAAATAGAATTACTTCACAGATAGAATTGCTTAGCTACTGACAATGCTGTGACATTTGATCATGAAAAACTACAGTCGATTTCACAATAACATGTAGTCTATCTGCTAGACCTCGGATGTTCTTCCGATAGAATACGACACACGACCGAACATCGCTATCGAGGATGGAACATCCAAGGTCTAGCAAATGTCATCAGGATATAAATAACTGCCAATCAGAGAACCGTATTAGCGACAAGCACAAACAGAGGACAATAGCTAATTTTTCATGCATATTCATCTTAAGGAGGGGCTTGTAAAAATAACCACCAATGCGTTAACTAAAATGTGTGAATGACAACATCTACACACTCATCAAACACAATTACCATAAACTGATAAGACATAGTAATGATGTAAATGTGTTTGTCAACACGTGTATGCAGAGATTGAAGTATATATATGCATACATGGCCCAAGCCACTAATCTCAATGGAATGTCCGGTCTGAAAATGACATTTGCTAGACTGTTCGGGCAAGCCCTCACTGCGAACTTCGTTCGTTTATAGTATCGAAAGAAAGCCTGAACGTCTAGCAGCAAGACGAAATAACATGCACCTTGTCTGTTTGATAGAACCATGCAGAAACCAATAAAGAAACTGGACATGCTACACACTTTACATGAAATATAGCAAGATTGAATGAATACAGTTTCTTGCTACATTTTGTCTAAGTGAAATGAACTACACATGCCAACATACAGACATCAAATGAACACCGCAAAGGACATTTTACTGGACCGATGGGTGTATTACCTTGAGTGTCTAGTTGGGAAATTGTTCAAATCAAAATGAACTTGCCACTGGTGTGTGATTTGGGTCAAAAAATTCAATTTTTGGTCAAAAAACTTAAACTCAAAAAGTACTGGGCAGATTGGTATTAAATTTGGTGGGAAGTTTTAAGGATGTTCAGATTAAGAATTGTTCACGACATAATGATCCCATCAGTGATATGCAAATTAGCGATAAAAATGTGTCTTTTTGGTCAAAAATCTTTAATTCCATAAGTACTGAGCAGATTGGGCTGAAATATTAAGTATATATAATAATTTCAAAGTGTACGCAAATGTGCCTAGCAACAAGACCACACCCATGGCAACAGCCAAATGATCACATATATTGCAAAGATAACAACAGGGACAAGTGAATGCATTCAAAAAATGTATGTAAATGTGCTTAGTAACAAGACCATGCCCATAACAACAGCTAAATGATCACGTATATTGCAAGGATACATGTAACAACAGGGTTGGATAGGCAACTGTATAATCATTCAGCAAATGAACACCTATACCTAGCATGGATTAGCATGTGGTTAAACATTTTAAAAACTGTACAGTTGTGCTACAACACCATTGGCACTATTTTTATGGAATACAATGTATCTGTAGCATACAAAGTCCAGTCTTTATTATGTTACCCCTTGGCATTAGAGATGATTTAGATACTATAGATAACATTATATTTGCAGTCAGTCAAGGATTGTGTGAAATGTTTTGTTACAAGGTTTACCTTCAATACATGTAATATTAAAATGGTGTTACTATACCAACTATAATTGATACTTTATTGTTTTACACCAGCCTGTGTATTGAGTTTCAAGGTGATATTGTTTTTATTTTACTGTAGAATGAAATATGAAATAATAAAAAACTTACAAAATAGATTACAAAAAAAACAAACTGATTCAAGTTGACCATCCTTCACTTTTATTGCCATAACACCTACTTCCTCCAATTGTAAGGTTTTGGTACAAATGAAGCAAAGATGAAATATCATAACTGTATGATTCAAAAAAGTGCCACCAGGCTGTCTCAACACTATGTCAGTAATATTTGTGGAGAATTCTGTGTCATCCCATCTATGCTATAAATGAGGCCAATTTATTGTCATAAATATTAAATTGTTAATGTTATTAGGTACTCAATCATATGCAGTAGTGACAGTATGTATTTTAAAACAGTCTTTATACATGATCTCTTATCAATTCGGTATTGGACAGTAGTGCATTCAGTATATTGGACAGTAGTGCATTCAGTATATTGGACAGTAGTGCATTCAGTATATTGGACAGTAGTGCATTCAGTATATTGTACAGTAGTGCATTCAGTATATTGGACAGTAGTGCATTCAGTATAACAAAACTATACCATGAAAAAATGATGTTTTTTATTAGGATGTACATTGCAAATTATTTTTGATGGATGATACATGTAGGATCAACTGTAGATACACAGTTATGTAGATGTATTTATGCTTCAAATTTTTCCTCCATTTCGAATCGATTTTTACAAATACTTCATCGTTTCAACGCACTTTATTCTTCATCGCATATCAAAAATGGCATCCGATGGCTATGCAAATTACGTAATCGCATGACCTGTTCCGAGGTCAAGCTTACGTGCAGGTTTCACTGTGTCATGGTTTCTCAACTTAAATTATCAGTTATATTAGCGATGTACATCTTATATCAAATTTAGCTTTAGAACGTAAGTAAACTCTGTCTGAATGTTGTTCCGACATTTTAATTATATTATTAGCTCAGCTTAGCTATAGGCATGGTGCAGTGTCTGTCCGTCAGTCTCTCTCTATCTATCTGTGTGTGTGTGTGTGTGTGTGTGTGTGTGTGTGTGTGTGTGTGTGTGTGTGTGCACAAAAATATAGATATTTAGTGATATGCAAATTAGGTGTAAAAATGTCAAAAACATCTCAAAAAGTACTTGGTCAATGAGACTGAAACTTGGTGAGATGTTTCTAGAAGTGTTATTCTGCAGATTTTCTTCAAAACATTTTGACACAATTGGCCCTAGCAACCATGACCACACCCTTAGCAACAACCAAATGGCAGTATATTTTGCTAAATTAACAACATCATCTGGTAGGCAAGTGAGTAACATTAAAAAATTGTATGCAAATATCCCCAGCAACCTTGACCATGCCCCGGCAGCAAATCGGTTGTATGTTTCACAAAGATAATGGATTCTTAGACCAGTGAATAAACATTAAAAAAGTGTATGCAAATATGCCTAGCAAAAAGACCATCCCCATGGCAACAGCTAAATGATCACATATATTGCAAAAGTAACAACAGAGATTAATAGACAAGTGAATAAACATTCAAAAATGTATGTAACTGTGCCTAGCAACAAGACCATGCCCATAGCAACAGCCAAATGATCACATATATTGCAAAGATATCAACAGGGATTAATAGACAAATGAATAAACATTCAGAAAATGTATGCAAATATACCTACCAACAAGACCATGCCCAAGGCAACAGCCAAATGATCATGTATATTGCAAAGACAACGCCTTGTTGTGACATAGACACGCCTTGTTGTGACATAGGCACGCCTTGTCGTGACATAGACACGCCTTGTCGTGACATAGACATGCCTTGTTGTGACATAGACACGCATTGTCATAACATAGACACGCATTGTCATAACATAGACACCCATTGTCATGACATAGACACGCCTTGTCGTGACATAGACACGCATTGTCATAACATAGACACGCATTGTCATAACATAGACACCCATTGTCATGACATAGACACGCCTTGTCGTGCCATAGACACGCATTGTCATAACATAGACACCCATTGTCATGACATAGACAAGCCTTGTCGTGCCATAGATGCCTGTTGTCGACACGTAGACATGTGCTGTCGTGACATAGAACAATCATATATTCCATATTTTTGGCTTGTGCATGGTATAACAAAACATATTAGAATATAGTGTCAATGTGGGTGCTATTGCCTTTTGGATATGACATGTTTGTTATTCACCGTCCTCACATTGAGCTGATTACCACTTGAACATCATGAACAAACACCCATATTGAAGACAGTAATTCTATGTATTAAGGTACTATTTGTGATGTGAGTAGGATAGATTTGATTCAATGATTGTCAACAACTTAGAAATCATCAAATGTACCGACTAGTATTGTATATGACATTGCTGAGATTCTGGGTGATTGGTGTCTTGTACTTGAAATGAACATGTTGGTGAAATCAGTCATTGAAATGAACAAGACAAATTGCAAGTGTCTTCTACAATCACTATATTCATAAAGCCCCATCACCCTGTCAATTTGAGTTTTTAGTTTATCGTTTAGTTTTGTAAGAATACAAAGTAAGTCTGACATCTTTATAAAGTAAAGAGAAATCATTGCATATGCAGAATTAGAAATAAGATAAACTCTAGTTTAATGGGGTCAGTAGAGAAGTGTTATTTTCAAAGTAAATATACATGTATGTACTTAGTTCATGGTAATGCACACAGTAGTCACTGTTGTATTGTGTTGCATTGCGTTGTCTTGTCTTGTCTTGTTTTGTGTTCTGTTCTGTTCTGTTCTGTTCTTTTATTTATGCGATCAAATTACTAAAAAATAAATGACTAGCTACCCCTTCCCATCTCACCTCACCCCCCCCCCCCTCCATGATGAACGTTTCTTCAGGAACTTATAAAAATATGACAAACAGCAAAACTGATGACCAAAACACTATAGAAGGTCTGAGCATCATGTTGATCATGAAGACATGTTTCCTATGACTTCAGAACAAAGGTATATAGCAACACAGCATACAGATCCTGAAGGACCCTCGTGAGAACTAGAAATGTATACTTGATTTGACCATGGGAGAGATTTATTGATGTCATTTCAGGTATTAGGCACAATAAGTCATTAAGTACAATGTTGTTTGAAGACATCCACCGATGTCCACTGTTACACATTAAGATTAAATATTAATGGTTTTATACTAGACAAGAACAGATTAGCCATACCAACTCCTACATCATAGCTGTCATTCAGTACCTCCATACTTCTTAATCAGCTGTGCCTTCAGGCATTTCATGCATCAAATAACAGACTAACTTCTTGTATATTTTCTGCCGTTAGACGGTTTCCATAACAACCTGTTATGGGCTCAAAGGAAGCCATTTATCATCCGTCTTATAAGGTGGTGTCTATGTGCTGGCCACAAATTTGTTGATAAAACTGCAAGAAATGATAGTGATTCTTCATGTTCAGATATACATGTATTCTGAAGGTTGTTTGTCATGATGTCAACCTGTTGAAGTGTGTCAGGGGTTGTAATGTAATGTTTAATAAAATTCAGGAGTGTATCACAACTCTACACTGTACTGCTGTAAAGAAATTCTAGATGTGATTATTAACGATAAACTTCTCTGTTGATGGTGTTACCATGTAGACATCATTGACTCTCTAAACAGCTTGTATACTTTACATGATGAAGACAAACTAACTCGGTGAGAAACTATATATAACTGTTGGCAAAACAGCCAAGGCTTGAAGTAATAAAATTTAAGTATAGATAATTGAATCTTTACAAATAAAATTTATAATAATATACATGCATGTTAAAAATGAATGTAGAAATACAAGAAGGATGAGAATATGTTATATTAAAATAGGAGTGTAGAAATACAAGAAGAATGAGAATGTGTTATATTAAAATAGGAGTGTACAAATTTGAAATAAATGAATAAAAGATTATAAGAAATTGCCTTCCTGATTGTAATGTTACATGTAAGTTTCATTACCATTATTGTGTGGTGAGCTTTCAAAGATTACTTTAGCTTTAGGAGGTTACAACAACTAGTTATCAAAGAAGGACTTTTACTGTAATAGTGTTGTGGAATAAGCTGAACTAATCTGTTGTAAGAAACCACTAGAGGATAAGACAGTATTTTGTAGAGTAGATGCTAAGTGGTGGGTAAAATGTATTACACAGAAAATAGTAGGTGTATGCTATGTTGTGCTCAGTTTTGCTTCATCAATTTTATCTAATAATAACATGGTCCTGTTAAATAAAGTTCATAAAGCCAAACTATTGGTATCACTATTTTCCTATGGGTTAATTCACTTATGCAAATTTTAATTGTGTAATGACATGGGTTATTTTTCATGTTAGACTTATGAAATGAAGTACTAAGTATGAAAACATATCAATGAGTCACATTAAGCCATCTGTGTAACTAATTCCTGGCTAACTTTCTGCTCAATAATTTACTATATTGTGATTGATTTGTTGTATTTTAGGTATGTATACAGCAAGATTTTATGAATATTATAGAAATTATCTCAACTTCCATACATGGGATCTGTTACAATATTAAGGTAGAATACACCTCAGAGACACATTTCCCTGAAAATCAAACTTCTTCAATTCTGTCCAAAGTTTGTCATTGTTCCTTGTCCTTTTGAAATTATAAAGAATTTGGGGTTTCACTGTCAAAGTCTGTCTTGTTTCCAAAGAAATTAATAATCTGTTATTTCCGATAGAGTTTGATATGTGGTGGCCATATTGGATTCGAGAATGAGTAAAGTTTGATATGTGGTGGCCATATTGGATTCTAGAATGAGTAAAGTTTGATACTAGTATGTGGTGGCCATATTGGATTCTAGAATGAGTAAAGTTTGATATGTTGTGGTCATATTGGATTCTAGAATGAGTAAGGTTTGATATGTGGTGGCCATATTGGATTCTAGAATGAGTAAGGTTTGATCTGTGGTGGCCATATTGGATTCTAGAATGAGTAAGGTTTGATATGTGGTGGCCATATTGGATTCTAGAATGAGTAAGGTTTGATATGTGGTGGCCATATTGGATTCTAGAATGAGTAAGGTTTGATATGTGGTGGCCATATTGGATTCTAGAATGAGTAAAGTTTGATAACATTTTGACCTCTATTTCAAAAGTTTGAATGCTGAACCAACATTGTTTTATTGATTTGAATTGTCAATAGGTCTTAGATTTGAAGTAACAGCAAAAGTTTATAAAGAGTTTATTTCTAAGGCGCATTCTATGTCAGAGTATTGGACTTCAAACTGATATATGAGAGACAACATTGTTCCACTGTTTTGGGTTTTCTACTGGCTCCTATGTTGCTTAAAACACAAACACACACACACACACACACACACACGCACACACACACACACACACACACACACACACACACACACACACACACATGCACGCACGCACGCACGCAGGAAATAACATTTTGAAACTTCATGTGTCTATTTGTGTACAGTAAGGTGAATTCAAAAACTTGGAAGACATTGACATATAGTTTATGACTATTTAGCAGAAGGTTCAGTAGTGCTATAGGGATGTTGCGATGTCTGTCTGTCTGTCTGTCTGTGTGTGTGTGTGTGTGTGTGTGTGTGTGTGTGTGTGTGTGTGTGTGTGTGGACTACTTAACTCAAAAACCGCCTGACCAATTGCCTTGGTATTTGGTGGGGAGATTACTTTTGGTGTCTAGTTAGGAAATTATTCAAATGAAAATGATTGCAACACAGGTACATGTACGTGATTTGGGTATCATTTTTTGGTAAAAACAACAAAACTTAAACTCAAAGTATTAGGCAGAGTGGTTTGAAATTTGGTGGGAACATTCTTATGTGTGTGTCGATTAAGAATTGTTCATGACACGATTCCATCAGTGAATGCAAATTAGGCCTAAAAATGTGTCTTTTTGGTAACAAATCTTTACTTCCAAAACTGCTTAGCAGATTAGGTTGAAATTTAATAGGGATGCATCTGGGGTGTATAGATGAAGAAATATTAAGCCTATAATGAGCTCATCAGTGATATGCAAATTAGGTGTAAAAATGTTCATTTTGGTCAAAAAGTTATCTCAAAATATACTTGGTCAATGAGACTGAAACTTGGTTAGATGTTTCTGGAAGATTCTGCAGATTTTCTTCAAAACATTTTGACACAATTGGCCCTAGCAACCATGAAATGGCAGTATAATTTGCTAAAATAACAACATCATCTGGTAGGCAAGTGAGTAAATGTTAAAAAAATGTATGCAACTATCCCTTGCAACCATGACCATGCCCATAGCAACAGCCAAATGGTGGTGTACTACACAAAGATAACAACAGGGATTCCAGTGAACAAACATTCAAAAAGTGTATGCAAATGTGCCTAGCAAAAAGACCACGCCCATGGCAACAGCCAAATGATCACATATATTGCAAAGATAACAGGGATTACTAGACAAGTGACTAAACATTCTAAAAATGTATGCAAATGTGCCTAGCAACAAGATCACACCTATAGCAACAGCCAAATGATCACATATATTGCAAATCTAACAGCAGGGATTCATAGACAAGTGAACGAACATTGATAAAATGTATGTAAATATGTCTAGCAACATGATCACACCCATAGCCAAATCGTTGCATATATTACAAAGATAACAGCAGGGTTGGATAGGCAAATGGATAGTCATTCAGCAGATGAACACCTATACCTAGCATGGCTCACCATGTGGATCCAGATAAACATTTTTAAAAACTGTATAGTTGTGCTACAGCGCCATTGGTGCTATTTTTTTAAAATAATGACAACATGTAGGAAACACCAAGTCTTGAAAAATGTACAGTCATATTTATTGTAATTTGTAGTGTGAAAAAAATGCTTGTATAATCTGGCTTGACCCCTTGTCACTAAAGTAGAATTTAAACAGAAAAATAACTCCATAGAATCAGCAGATAGGTTTATGGAATGTTAGAATGAATAATTGTAACAAAAGGTACAAGTTGTGTGTTAGTATTTGTATAAGTACATCGGTGTTTGACAGAGTGTGAAAAACGATGAATGGTGTCTGTATTCAACTGTCTTGTCCAAAAGTTACAAAACAAGACCTTCTTGTCATTGGTCTGTCCACCATGGTGATCTTAGCCCCCCAAAAAAGAATTGTTTCTGGTAAGGACATTTTGTATAAAGAGTTGGGTTGACGAGATTTTTATTTTTTTTAATTCTCAACAAACCTGTCACTCAATTTCTATTTATGGCAGTTACTGTTCTTTTTATTTAGTACTTTTAGAGCTAGTGTGTATGTGGGGGCAGATGGCATTTGTTTATTCATGATTGGCTCTGCAGTTGTCTTAACTGAAGTATGGAGGGTTATTTTTATGTTTCTGCCCAGATCTGCAGGCAGGACAAACACACACAAAAGACAGACACTGACCGGAAACAATACTTTCTTTTTTGGCCTTATAGGACGTGTTTTTGCATATGAAATAAAGAACTAGAGGTGACTAACTGTTGCTAACATGGCAACAGATAGAATAAAAGTGTGTTACTATGAAACCATACAAGTTGAGTAAGAATGTGAAGGAGGTAATGACAGATGACATGGCTTGTCTTGCTGACAATAGACAATGTTTGATGTTTTACCTTACTACATGACAGTCAAAATGGACTAGGATTGTTACAGTAGCAATAATATTATTACAAACTAATGAAGTGGTGAGCTAAGTTAAGGATTAAGTAAATAGCTACATGTATGTTCCGTAATAAATGTGACGGCTGTCAAAATTAGTGAAGGTACACAATTTTGATTTGTTTAGATAATTTTGTACACACTTGAAATATAAGTGAATGAGGGAACTGACTTGATATGTGCTGAGGTCTATTCACAGAGGTTTGGACAAATTAGTGAATGAGGGAACTGACTTGATATGTGCTGAGGTCTATTCACAGAGGTTTGGACAAATTAGTGAATGAGGGAACTGACTTGATGTGTGCTGAGGTCTATTCACAGAGGTTTGGACAAATTAGTGAATGAGGGAACTGACTTGATATGTGCTGAGGTCTATTCACATAGGTTTGGACAAATTAGTGAATGAGGGAACTGACTTGATAAGTGCTGAGGTCTATTCACAGAGGTTTGGACAAATTAGTGAATGAGGGAACTGACTTGATATGTGCTGAGGTCTATTCACATAGGTTTGGACAAATTAGTGAATGAGGGAACTGACTTGATAAGTGCTGAGGTCTATTCACAGAGGTTTGGACAAATTAGTGAATGAGGGAACTGACTTGATAAGTGCTGAGGTCTATTCACAGAGGTTTGGACAAATTAGTGAATGAGGGAACTGACTTGATGTGTGCTGAGGTCTATTCACAGAGGTTTGGACAAATTAGTGAATGAGGGAACTGACTTGATATGTGCTGAGGTCTATTCACATAGGTTTGGACAAATTAGTGAATGAGGGAACTGACTTGATATGTGCTGAGGTCTATTCACAGAGGTTTGGACAAATTAGTGAATGAGGGAACTGACTTGATATGTGCTGAGGTCTATTCACAGAGGTGTGGACAAATTAGTGAATGAGGGAACTGACTTGATATGTGCTGAGGTCTGTTCACAGAGGTTTGGACAAATTAGTGAATGAGGGAACTGACTTGATATGTGCTGAGGTCTATTCACAGAGGTTTGGACAAATTAGTGAATGAGGGAACTGACTTGATATGTGCTGAGGTCTATTCACAGAGGTTTGGACAAATTAGTGAATGAGGGAACTGACTTGATATGTGCTGAGGTCTATTCACAGAGGTTTGGACAAATTAGTGAATGAGGGAACTGACTTGATATGTGCTGAGGTCTGTTCACAGAGGTTTGGACAAATTAGTGAATGAGGGAACTGACTTGATATGTGCTGAGGTCTGTTCACAGAGGTTTGGACAAATTAGTGAATGAGGGAACTGACTTGATATGTGCTGAGGTCTATTCACAGAGGTTTGGACAAATTAGTGAATGAGGGAACTGACTTGATATGTGCTGAGGTCTGTTCACAGAGGTTTGGACAAATTTGCCAATACTGACTCAGTAAGTCAGGCAGCAACTTTTAAAATTAATAGCTCAGCAATTATTGGGGAGGTTTTATTTCAAATGAATTACACAGTCAGCTAAATTTCACTAAATATTTCACTTAATATTACAACATATGTAGAATGCAGATCTCACAATGTGCATATACATGTATGTAATGTTACACATATTGTGACATGCATTCATACTTTACATAAAGCATGCATGCATACACACATAAATACACACACACACACGCATACACACACACACACACACACGCATGCACACACACACACATACACACAGAGACACATACACAGTTACTCAGTACTCCACCACCTTTCTGTTGATATTCATTTTGACTACTTTCAATGGTGTCTGATATCAAACACTATATTCAAAGTAACCCCTGTACTTGTTTCATTTATTTCAAAGAAAACCTATCTTATTTTGTCACTGTTTTGTTTTGTTTTTAGTCGAGGTATAGGATCAAGGGGAGAGAATCACCCATTACCAGAGAAAGCAGATGATGATCCCTATCCATATATAGGAACTGTACAAGAGGCAATAAATAGCTATGTAACGCCATCCTCTAGTGGCAGATCTTCTCCAACCTTAGATGCTCAATATGAAAGTTTTTTATCTACGTCAAATGGTTGGACGACGGGAAATTCCACAGAAAGGAGCAGCCTTTTCTCATGGACTGATGATGTAAGTTAAGATAATAAAGGTTTTTTCATTTTCTCAAATTTTAGCGCAGTATATTTCTGTCTCTCATTTATATGATAATCTACCCGTTTCAATTTTAAGGAATATTTTAAGATTTTTAATCTTAACATAAACAATAAAAGACAAAAAGAGATGTTTTGATGACATATTTACATTAGAAACAAACTTAACCTAAGGGAAGATCTCAAAATGCCACACAAGCTCAATGAACAAACTTTGTTCACTTAGGGTGAGGGGCTCAAGTGTCAATGCGATTGCTAAACTTCATTTTTGCACTTCTAACCAAATTCAAAAAACGTTCACGCCTTCAATGATAATAACAGGTTGTGTATTTCCTACTGAGATGTCAATAAGTTAATGAAAATTTGCTTCTCAATATGATAGACTGTGGCAGTGCTGGGTTTCTGGTAGTAGTTTAATGTGTTTACCATCATGTTTTAACATTACATCGATCATAGTGGGGTGACCACTACAATTTTCATCATGGTTTATTTCATATATAAATGTGTCATTGTCACACTTGTGAACATTCATTTAGGGGAAGGGGAAGGGGAAGGGGAAGGGGATTTTGTTCTAAATGAAAGAAGTTCGTATATTGATCTTGTGCGAGATTGTGCGATTGTCCCTAACTGGATCACAGTGTTGCACTCAGAACTGTTCACTTATATGAACTGTCATCTATGATCTGCAAAAACTTGACCAGTAAAATTTAGTAAATTTGATAAATATACATTTATTTACAAATAATGTCTCTTGTGCAGGTTAAGTCCAGCAGACAGACACAGAGACACATGTACAGACATATATACATACAGACACAGAGACACATGTACAGACATACATACATACATACATACATACATACATACATACATACATACATACATACATACATACATGTATACATACATACATACATACATACATACATACATACATACACATACACACATACATACATACATACATACATACATACATACATACAGACAGACAGACACAGAGACACATGTACATACAGACACACATACATATATACATACATACATACTGTTACGGTAGAAATTACCAAAATAGAAATAAAGTGAAGTATACGCCATGGAGTTTGAAGAAAGGAATTTTACTGCAACCTCAAAATTAATTAACTATTTACACAAATAAATGGCTAAGAATGAAATAAAGTTTACAAGTATTACTACTAAATAAATAACTAATACCTTGCTTGGTCGAGAGCACAGTGTAATCAAAAGTTACTGTAATTTCGAGGGTTCGCCGCAGAACAGTCTTGAAAAGTGTCAATGAGTTCGAAGGAGTTCACAGTATAGTTCAGTTGTACGATAGATTAAGTCCGAAAATTGTTTACGTTAGAAGTCTACACATGTACAGTTGACTGACGTGGCAATATGCAAATACATCGACGAGGCAAAATTGTACCTTTTTCCATCCAGCACTTCAGAGCCGTAAGCTTCAACTTTTACCAACTTTCAGCACTTTTCCTCAGTCTTGCACTCCGCTAGTCATTTCAGGCTTTCATCCTTCAAGTACTCCGATTCTAATGGCTATCTCCCTTCTCGTCTTGTCCACTCGGATGTTTCCAGTCTCTGCTGAAATCTCGAGCTGTACTCTCTTATATAGTGACTTAACATCTGGCTAAAGTATTTGCATCTTGCATTCCAGGAACAGCTTCACCTGGGCGAATGAGGGCGCTGTCAAATGTGACCTACTTTGAACATGTAACGCATACCCTCATTAATTTAAATACGTCCTCTCGACCAAGACATCTCTCTCGACCAAGCTCGTTAAGTTAATTTTAAATAAATACATTTACAAAATGTGGGCATCATAACAATACATACATGTATACATACATACATACATACATACATACATACATACATACATACATACATACATACATACATACATACATACATACATACATACATACATACATACATACATACATACATACATACATACAGACAGACACAGAGACACATGTACATACAGACACACATACATATATGTACATACAGACACAGAGACACATATACATACAGACACACATACATATATACATACATACATACATGTACAGACACAGAGACACATGTACATACACACACATACATATATACATGCAGACACAGACACATGTACATGTACATACAGACACACATACATACATACATACATACATACATACATACATACATACATACATACATACATACAGACACACATACATACATACATACATACATACATACATACATACATACATACATGCATACATACATACATACATACATACATACATACATACATACATACATACATACAGGCATACAGACATACAGACACATGTACATACATACACACATACATACATATATACACTCATACTTAGTCCATACATGCATATGCATGCACACAGTCAGTGTATTGAAAGTGCTTGAATTCTTTATCAATATAGGAGTTTGACAAAAGAGCAGCTCGGACAGTCCGGCGAATGTTTGATGAAATAGACTGTACACTGTTTGAAGACACAAAGACAGTCAGTCAGCAATTAGCCCAGGAATGCAAAGATTGGAAAACAAGATTTCCGCATCTAAGGTAAGGCAGGATTAGAGGCTTTTTGTGGTTGTATGAAAATACATTTACTATATGCCCTACGTGTACATTGTAAGTCACAATGTGACCTCAATGCATGCTAGCCTATGTAGTCTACAGATAGACTACCTCTACACCAATTCAATGCACCAATGACACACAGCAAATTCTTGTTACATGCAAAAATTTATTGTGCCCCCTATTCTTTACTATGTGGTAATTCACAAGAAACATCATTTTTTTATCCTTTTGCCCACAGAAACAAAACAATGTTGTCATTATTAGATGTAATACTGTGTAGCAAGGCTGCTGTACTCTATCTACAGAAACATGCTTTAACCCTGTATAATGAGTCAAGGCAATTGATATAAAAGAACCAAATACATTATTTTATTGTCACAAAGATATGTCAAAAACTGTGTGCTCAGCTTTACTGTGTGATTACCAAGGGTTATTTAGAGGTCAAATCTATATGAATGTCCAGTTCAATAATACAGAGCAGTCTGTTTTATAACAAAGGTATAGTGATGACTTGTCAAATAATGGTTGTGCCTTGATCATTTTATAGTCATAGACTTGATAATCCCCTGTGACTAATTATAGTGTCAACCCTTTTAAGATGGGCAAAATATAATTTATTTGTACATTAATATTGACAAGGTTGTTCATAAATTATTACAATAGAATTTTATTTTTTTGACCTTGAATACGCCGTATTCCGGTTATCGAAGAAGCCCCGAAAAGATAAAAGATATGATTGTTTGGCCACTAGGGGCGCTGTTTTAGAACCGGAAGTGAGGGCCAGAATTGTAGAGCATAGAGTCTATAGGCATCGTAACCACTGACTAAAGATTTTCTGTCATTCCCCGTAACTTTACGCTATAATATTGCATTATCGCCCATCAAATAACGAAATAGCAAATTAACCTCTTGTTCTCCTAATATTTCGCGTAAGTTTGGCTCTGCAATTCGACCGTGAGGAAAACCCAAAAGTAGCAACATTTTGAAACGGGTAGTACACTGACATCTCACTCACGTTTTCAGTGTGACCTCGTCCATTTGCGTTACCGTTGGAGAAATTGTAGCGATTGCTTCCAGTCAAACATCGGAACGGAAAAAGGTACAAAAACAGAGGAAAGAACCCTCAAAATCACAATATACGCTACAGTTATTGCAGCTTGTATAAAACCAATCTGATTAAAATCCGATGTAGATGTCGGCTAATCGTTCATTGCTATTTTACTTTCGTTATTGTGCCTGAATTGACCTTCGTGGTACATGTTTGATCGCCTCCTCTACCGATCAGGACAAAAACGTAAACATGTACCACGAAGGTCAATTCAGGCAAAATAACGAAGGTAAAATAGCAATGAACGATCAGCCGACATGTACATCGGATTTTAATCAGATCGGTATGAGACATGGTATGATGAGTGAACCACGTAAACGTTACATGGAAGGCCGATTCATTGAAGGGGTGGGCGGTGTGGTACATCAATCATAATAACAATATTTATGATTCGTTGCCGACTTCAATGGGTTTTTTTATACACTGATGGTCCTGAATAAAGAATAGCAAGCTAATCAAAGTGTGACAGTAAAGATGAGTATATCAATACAAATATGTTTATGCCAACTTATAACCAGTACATGAAATGTTTTTTTCCGGACAAAGTTTTATGATTTCACCCGTGGTGCTACACCACTGTTCTAATAAACAAGAAAGGCCTAAGTATGCGGCGACATCAGTTACAATATAAACATGTGGCTTGGTAATTGTCGACCGAACTCTCAATATTGCAATGACTGTAGCTGGAAGCTGTTCAATCTGATTAAAATCCGATGTAGATGTCGGCTAATCGTTCATTGCTATTTTACCTTCGTTATTTTGCCTGATATTATTTTTCTTGGTACATGTTTACATTTTTTAGCCTGATCGTAGAGGAGGCGATCAGGCAAGCTAAAAAATGTAAACATGTACCAAGAAGGTCAATTCAGGCAAAATAACGAAGGTAAAATAGCAATGAACGATCAGCCAACATCTACATCGGATTTTAATCAGATTGGAAGCTGTTGTCAGATTTGTAATTTTCTAATCGTTCTTTTGTCAAGCAACAGACACCAGTAAGGTAAAGAAATATGTTTATCATGTCTACATCGGGTATATTTCGAAGGTCCTCCGTCCAACTTTCAATGTTTCCGCTGTCGATTAGTTCTATCTTTTGATGCTTGACATCCACTATTCGTCTCCTCTTCCGTTCTCTCAGAAAATTATCATTTTCTAGTGTTTCAAGACCAAGGTTGACAGCATTTCTGGCGATATCTAGTAGATTTAGAAGTAGTAATTTTCCACTCTTTTATGAATGCACGGAGTTCTTTTACGCCCATTTTGTTGACAGCTTCATACATCGCCATACTATTAGATGCCATGACGAAAATTCTGGCCCTCACTTTGTCAGATATGGTGCGCCCTCTCGCGATACTTTCCTGCGAAACAACCGGAAGTTCGATAACCGGAATACGCCGTATTGGATAATCACCGTTAGAATAGATATAGCAACTGATAATAAGTATCTGCTTCTGTTTGTCTGAAGTGGCTTGATATTTCTCAAAATTTCATGGGAGTTTAATTCCAGTAGACCCTTTGATTATATAATATATATAGAACTCTGAGTTTAATTCCAGTAGACCCTTTGATTATATAATATATATAGAACTCTGAGTTTAATTCCAGTAGACCCTTTGATTATATAATATATATAGAACTCTGAGTTTAATTCCAGTAGACCCTTTGATTATGTAATATATATAGAACTCTGAGTTTAATTCCAGTAGACCCTTTGATTATATAATATATATAGAACTCTGAGTTTAATTCCAGTAGACCCTTTGATTATATAATATATATAGAACTCTGAGTTTAATTCCAGTAGACCCTTTGATTATATAATATATATAGAACTCTGAGTTTAATTCCAGTAGACCCTTTGATTATATAATATATATAGAACTCTGAGTTTAATTCCAGTAGACCCTTTGATTATATAATATATAATATGTGTATAGAACTCTGTTGGAAAGTAGAAATGGCATAATTTCAAAGCAATCTTTAGAAGGAATGTCAACAAAACAGAGAGTATCATGTACATGTGTACAAGTGAGGTGTGTTGCTCTTGAAAAAACAATTTATAAATGATTCTTGTTTTGTTGATAATTAGATATTATCCCCCAATAGTTTTAATTGTTCATCCAAGGAAAATACGGGTGACCTAAGGGGTGTATGTCACTGTTCATCCAAGGAAAATACGAGTGACCTAAGGGGTCTGTCACTATGTTCATCCAAGGAAAATACGAGTGACCTAAGGGGTCTGTCACTATGTTCATCCAAGGAAAATACGAGTGACCTAAGGGGTCCATGTCACTATGTTCATCCAAGGAAAATACAAGTGACCTAAGGGGTCCATGTCACTGTTCATCCAAGAAAAATACGAGTGACCTAAGGGATCTATGTCACTATGAGCCGATAGGAAGAATAACATAATTAGCTGCACCAGTAATATCAAAGAAAAATCGGGGAAAGTAATGGAAATTTTGAATGTTTTGGCTCATATTTTGAACACAACAGAACCAGTGGCATAGACACACATTGTTGTGACACAGACACACATTGTTGTGACATAGACACACATTGTTGTGATGTAGACACACATTGTTGTGATGTGGTATGACCAGAGTGTATATATTCCATATTTTATGCATGGTGTAATGGTGGTTATTTTCAAATAACATTGTTAGTATAATTTACTCAATAAATATTACAAATAATCAAACACCATGGACCTGTAAAGATGGTTAAATGCCGGATCTATAGGATATAATTTGTATTTATCTGTTCACACATTTAGAGCTGTTTTTGGTATCACATTTCATGGTGCAAAATCGACGCTTAGTAAGCTCGCGACAGCTGACGCGCTCTGCTGCTTGGCATGCTTGAGCTCAAACGTATTCCTTGCTTAAACTTGTAATACAGAGGGGTAGGACACGTCATCGAATAAACCAATCAGGACACTTCAAATCGAACATGTGACCCATGAATTTTCTCTCGAAGCTTGATACCACCTGCTGCCCTCTGGTGGTGAGATATATATTTCGCATGTTGCAGTACATTGTGGCGTTTACGGGACAGTAAAACAGATTGCCGAAACAGCATATTATATTAACTGAAGCTCCGAAACGGTGCGTCTTTTGCGAGGGATATAAACAAAAACACAATTGATAATATCTTGGTTTAATCAATATTTGGTGCCGTAGAGTTGCGGTAGGCAGGAACACACAGTCGATTCCGGTCTATATTATTTTCATAAAATTACGTAAAAATAATCATTAAACATTAGTCATCATATCTGTGTCTCTTCAAAATATACCTTTGGATGAAAGAGAAAATGTAACAACATCATTTGACTGAGTAAACAAATACTCGTAAGTTTGCCCGAAACAGAAAGCATCCAAGATTCAAATCATTCGATCTCGCGATCGCGCGACAAGACAGAGAAGTAAATTCTACGGCCATTGGGGGGCGTTATTCAATCGATACACTCCACAGCAGTGTCCCGTATATTCTATTTATATTCCAGCACGATTTGATCGAGTTAAATATATGTATTTCTCTGCGTATTATAATTATATATTAATTATCGATTCAAGATACTGATATTTATAAACAAGAACTTGACGGAACTTGTTGATGTTGTCTATATTTATGGCGTTATTCAATATTGTTATAGACACCAGAATTGTTGCCTCAAGCCCTTGATTTGCTGAAAAAGAAAGGACACTTTGGTGTTCTTTTTCATTGAAAGATTGAAACCACATCGCCCTCGTTCACACACGGACGCTTTCTGTTTCGAGCAAACTTACGAGTATTTGTTTAATCCGTCTGCAGAAAAAGGATAGAGGTGATTGTTCTCAGTCAAATGTAGTCATACAGGTTTTACTGTCAACATTGAGTTGAAGACAAAGCTTTAAATTGAAAGATGGTACTGTAAAACATTAGATATATACTCCAGCCAACCCTTTCAAAGATGACAATAGTAAACTTGTATTAGACTTTCTAGCGCCCTCAACCTATAGAAATGTCAAACTTTTGTTTTGTAAAAACTATCATAACCAAATCCTATTGATTGTGGTATTGAGGGCTATTTTACATACATTTCTATTAAAAATATGAAACTAGGTGTAATAATTTTGTAGAACCTTTCTGATTCCTTCCATATATTATAGAAATGAAACACCATTTGTTTTTAAAATACTGGTTGTACAAAATCCCATCGACAGCAATAAAGTGGAGTGTTGAAATAGATAGACAAACCATTGCTATATATGTGTGTCTAAACATTTGCTTTTCTTATCATACAGAATTCTGGGACTACAGATGCTGACACCAATGGATGCAGGTTACCAGCTTATTCCACAGGCAATGAGACCCAGTGTCTTGCAAGATGTTGGTGAAAATGAAATGGCCGTCTGCGGTACCTCTGATACTCAGGAGTAAGTTTCAAATTGATATTATTATCAAGCTTACTTATCAAGCACCTTTAACATACTTTATATTGACATGTTGGGAATGTGTTAGTTACTTTTTTTGAAATTTGAAAAAAAAAGATATATGTGTGAAAGACTGCCATTGATTTTTGTATACAGCCAAATGAGGCAAATGTGTACAAACACACATGTACCTGATTGTACAGATTTCCTTTCCAGTTTGTGACTTGTAGACTAAAAGATTCATCATTGTGTATACCCGGGCCTGTAATCACTTGTTACAAACTAAATTGCTATACTACTTACAAATGAGTGATTGTCATTAAACAGGAGTGCCATTGACAACAGATCTTTCTGTCTGTAGGACTACCTGACAGGGCTAAGTTGTAAACTCACTATATCACATCACTATGGAACCAGCCAAAAAATATAAAAGAGCTTGATAGGTCAAGTGATTTACAAAGGTATAACACTCAAACGGTTCAAAGTTTTAGTGAAACTGACAAGGCCTTCCCAGTCAGTCCATGGTATATCCCAAAGTCACCCAGGACCAGCACCTTCATGCAGTGTGTGTTATTTCCTATACTCTTTTTACCACTAGGGATAACAAAAAGACAATATGTAAGTTATATTTGAACTGTGTATGTATATTTTACAGACTTCTGATACAGGGTTATCATGTAGTAGCAACAGAGGCACCCTCAATAGACGTGTCATTACAATCACGAACCACCTCACCAAATCATCAATATTCACATCTCGAGGAAGAAATATTTGAAGCTGATGGCTGTGTTGAGGAATATTTAGCTTACGATAAAATGGGGTAAGTTTTGTCTTTGATTACAAATGTTGTGTGTAGATGTGGAGTAATGTGTTATAAAGAGGGACATGTCATGCTCATGTGGTTATTTTTCATCAAACATTAAAATATATGCTTGATGGTCAGTAAAACCATGTCTCTTATCAGTATATTGCCTGTAGTACATTGCCTGTAGTATATTGCCTGTAGTACATTGCCTGTAGTATATTGCCTGTAGTATATTACCTGTAGTACATTGCCTGTAGTATATTGCCTGTAGTATACTGCCTGTAGTATATTGCCTGTAGTACATTGCCTGTAGTATATTGCCTGTAGTATATTGCCTGTAGTATATTGCCTGTAGTACATTGCCTGTAGTATATTGCCTGTAGTACATTGCCTGTAGTATATTGCCTGTAGTATATTGCCTGTAGTATATTGCCTGTAGTACATTGCCTGTAGTATATTGCCTGTAGTATATTGCCTGTAGTATATTGCCTGTAGTACATTGCCTGTAGTATACTGCCTGTAGTATATTGCCTGTAGTATATTGCCTGTAGTATATTGCCTGTAGTATACTGCCTGTAGTATACTGCCTGTAGTATATTGCCTGTAGTATACTGCCTGTAGTATACTGCCTGTAGTATATTGCCTGTAGTATATTGCCTGTAGTATATTGCCTGTAGTATATTGCCTGTAGTATATTGCCTATAGTATATTGCCTGTAGTATACTGCCTGTAGTATATTGCCTGTAGTATACTGCCTGTAGTATATTGCCTGTAGTATATTGCCTGTAGTATACTGCCTGTAGTTTACTGCCTGTAGTGTACTGCCTGTAGTGTACTGCCTGTAGTACATTGCCTGTAGTACATTGCCTGTAGTATACTGCCTGTAGTATATTGCCTGTAGTATATTGCCTGTAGTATATTGCCTGTAGTATATTGCCTGTAGTATATTGCCTGTAGTATATTGCCTGTAGTATATTGCCTGTAGTATATTGCCTCTAGTATACTGCCTGTAGTATATTGCCTGTAGTATATTGCCTGTAGTATACTGCCTGTAGTATATTGCCTGTAGTATATTGCCTGTAGTATACTGCCTGTAGTATACTGCCTGTAGGATATTGCCTGTAGTATATTGCCTGTAGTATACTGCCTGTAGTATATTGCCTGTAGTATATTGCCTGTAGTATACTGCCTGTAGTACATTGCCTGTAGTATATTGCCTGTAGTATATTGCCTGTAGTATACTGCCTGTAGTATATTGCCTCTAGTATATTGCCTGTAGTATATTGCCTGTAGTATACTGCCTGTAGTATACTGCCTGTAGTATATTGCCTGTAGTATATTGCCTGTAGTATACTGCCTGTAGTATATTGCCTGTAGTATACTGTCTGTAGTACATTGCCTTTAGTATATTGCCTGTAGTATACTGCCTGTAGTATACTGCCTGTAGTACATTGCCTGTAGTATACTGCCTGTAGTATACTGCCTGTAGTATATTGCCTGTAGTATACTGCCTGTAGTATACTGCCTGTAGTATATTGCCTGTAGTATATTGCCTGTAGTATATTGCCTGTAGTATATTGCCTGTAGTATATTGCCTGTAGTATACTGCCTGTAGTATACTGCCTGTAGTATATTGCCTGTAGTATATTGCCTGTAGTATATTGCCTGTAGTATACTGCCTGTAGTATACTGCCTGTAGTATATTGCCTGTAGTATACTGCCTGTAGTTTACTGCCTGTAGTGTACTGCCTGTAGTGTACTGCCTGTAGTACATTGCCTGTAGTACATTGCCTGTAGTATACTGCCTGTAGTATATTGCCTGTAGTATATTGCCTGTAGTATACTGCCTGTAGTATATTGCCTGTAGTATATTGCCTGTAGTATACTGCCTGTAGTATACTGCCTGTAGGATATTGCCTGTAGTATATTGCCTGTAGTATACTGCCTGTAGTATATTGCCTGTAGTATATTGCCTGTAGTATACTGCCTGTAGTACATTGCCTGTAGTATATTGCCTGTAGTATATTGCCTGTAGTATACTGTCTGTAGTATATTGCCTCTAGTATATTGCCTGTAGTATATTGCCTATAGTATACTGCCTGTAGTATACTGCCTGTAGTATATTGCCTGTAGTATATTGCCTGTAGTATACTGCCTGTAGTATATTGCCTGTAGTATACTGTCTGTAGTACATTGCCTTTAGTATATTGCCTGTAGTATACTGCCTGTAGTATACTGCCTGTAGTATACTGCCTGTAGTACATTGCCTGTAGTATACTGCCTGTAGTATACTGCCTGTAGTATATTGCCTGTAGTATACTGCCTGTAGTATACTGCCTGTAGTATATTGCCTGTAGTATATTGCCTGTAGTATATTGCCTGTAGTATATTGCCTGTAGTATATTGCCTGTAGTATACTGCCTGTAGTATACTGCCTGTAGTATATTGCCTGTAGTATATTGCCTGTAGTATATTGCCTGTAGTATACTGCCTGTAGTATACTGCCTGTAGTATATTGCCTCTAGTATATTGCCTGTAGTTTACTGCCTTTAGTATATTGCCTGTAGTATATTGCCTGTAGTATACTGCCTGTAGTATATTGCCTGTAGTATATTGCCTGTAGTATACTGCCTGTAGTATATTGCCTGTAGTATATTGCCTGTAGTATATTGCCTGTAGTATATTGCCTGTAGTATATTGCCTGTAGTATATTGCCTGTAGTATATTGCCTGTAGTATACTGCCTGTAGTATACTGCCTGTAGTACATTGCCTGTAGTATATTGCCTGTAGTATATTGCCTGTAGTATACTGCCTGTAGTATATTGCCTGTAGTATATTGCCTGTAGTATACTGCCTGTAGTACATTGCCTGTAGTATATTGCCTGTAGTATATTGCCTGTAGTTCTGAGTAGGTAGGACCACTATGGCAACACTAAATCAAATCATTTTTAGTCACATCTTTAAAATTCTGCTCTATTCAATATATTGTAGGGATGACGAGGGTTTTGAACAGAAAAAATACCATGCACCCAGGCGGCGGAGACTGGGTTTTCCTCCAATCACACCCAATGCATGTCTACAAGATACCATAGCATGTCAAGTATTTGACTCTGTCTGGAGTGAAGTATCACACTGGTTACAAGCACTCCTAAAAAAATACTTAGAAAGGAGAATAACAGGTAAGAAAGAAATAGTAAATTCTACGATATAACGATTACAAATTGCTATTTCTATGATATCTGCACTCTTTTTCTTGTTCAATCTGACAGAACAAAATGATGGCATCTTCCATATTGTGTCAGTTTGGTCAGGTTTACCATGTGACCTTTGACCTGGCATGAAGCACACCTTGTATATAAAGGAGTGCCTAGACTGTAAGTTACATCATGTTATTCTGCCACTCATTGGCTGTCCCAGAAAAAGCTAGACATATCTTATAAACAAACAAATACCTAAAGTAGATTTCAGTGTATTTGAGTTAACTTTGTCACTGTTTAATTTTGTCCCCAACATAGATTCTGATGAAAGGGCAATGGAATCACAGGATGTGTTAGGATTGATACCAGTCCTTGGTCCATTTGATCCTCTAGAATCACCTCCACCCTCACGGGGATTTGATCAAGTAAAACTTCATCCAATGCAGTCAACGGTAAGTGAAATATGTTGCTGTCATGTTGGTAACTTAGAAAGTAAGTGTAGTGTACCACTATAGTCTGCAAGTCAAGTGTGTATTAAGTCAGGGAAGGTACATGATTACTCTCTGTATTAAGTCAGGGAAGGTATATGATTACTCTCTGTATTAAGTCAGGGAAGGTACATGATTACTCTCTGTATTAAGTCAGGGAAGGTATATGATTACTCTCTGTATTAAGTGAGGGAAGGTACATGATTACTCTCTGTATTAAGTGAGGGAAGGTATATGATTACTCTCTGTATTAAGTCAGGGAAGGTACATGATTACTCTCTGTATTGAGTCAGGGAAGGTACATGATTACTCTCTGTATTAAGTCAGGGAAGGTACATGATTACTCTCTGTATTGAGTCAGTGAAGGTACATGATAACTCTCTGTATTAAGTGAGGGAAGGTACATGATTACTCTTTGTATTAAGTCAGGGAAGGTATATGATTACTCTCTGTATTGAGTCAGGGAAGGTATATGATTACTCTCTGTATTGAGTCAGTGAAGGTACATGATTACTCTCTGTATTAAGTCAGGGAAGGTACATGATTACTCTGTATTAAGTCAGGGAAGGTACATGATTACTCTCTGTATTAAGTCAGGGAAGGTACATGATTACTCTCTGTATTAAGTCAGGGAAGGTACATGATTACTCTCTGTATTAAGTCAGGGAAGGTACATGATTACTCTCTGTATTGAGTCAGTGAAGGTACATGATAACTCTCTGTATTAAGTGAGGGAAGGTACATGATTACTCTTTGTATTAAGTCAGGGAAGGTATATGATTACTCTCTGTATTGAGTCAGGGAAGGTATATGATTACTCTCTGTATTGAGTCAGTGAAGGTACATGATTACTCTCTGTATTAAGTCAGGGAAGGTACATGATTACTCTCTGTATTAAGTCAGGGAAGGTACATAATTACTCTCTGTATTAAGTCAGGGAAGGTATATGATTACTCTCTGTATTGAGTCAGGGAAGGTACATGATTACTCTCTGTATTAAGTCAGGGAAGGTATATGATTACTCTCTGTATTGAGTCAGGGAAGGTATATGATTACTCTCTGTATTGAGTCAGTGAAGGTACATGATTACTCTCTGTATTAAGTCAGGGAAGGTACATGATTACTCTCTGTATTGAGTCAGTGAAGGTATATGATTACTCTCTGTATTAAGTCAGGGAAGGTACATGATTACTCTCTGTATTGAGTCAGGGAAGGTATATGATTACGCTCTGTATTAAGTCAGGGAAGGTATATGATTACTCTCTGTATTGAGTCAGTGAAGGTACATGATTACTCTCTGTATTGAGTCAGGGAAGGTATATGATTACTCTCTGTATTGAGTCAGTGAAGGTATATGATTACTCTCTGTATTAAGTCAGGGAAGGTACATGATTACTCTTTGTATTAAGTCAGGGAAGGTACATGATTACTCTCTGTATTAAGTCAGGGAAGGTACATGATTACTCTCTGTATTAAGTGAGGGAAGGTACATGATTACTCTCTGTATTAAGTCAGGGAAGGTATATGATTACTCTCTGTATTGAGTCAGGGAAGGTACATGATTACTCTCTGTATTGAGTCAGGGAAGGTACATGATTACTCTCTGTATTAAGTCAGGGAAGGTACATGATTACTCTCTGTATTGAGTCAGGGAAGGTATATGATTACTCTCTGTATTAAGTCAGGGAAGGTACATGATTACTCTCTGTATTGAGTCAGGGAAGGTATATGATTACTCTCTGTATTAAGTCAGGGAAGGTATATGATTACTCTCTGTATTGAGTCAGTGAAGGTACATGATTACTCTCTGTATTGAGTCAGGGAAGGTACATGATTACTCTCTGTATTGAGTCAGGGAAGGTACATGATTACTCTCTGTATTGAGTCAGTGAAGGTATATGATTACTCTCTGTATTAAGTCAGGGAAGGTACATGATTACTCTTTGTATTAAGTCGGGGAAGGTACATGATTACTCTCTGTATTACGTCAGGGAAGGTACATGATTACTCTCTGTATTAAGTAAGGGAAGGTACATGATTACTCTCTGTATTAAGTGAGGGAAGGTACATGATTACTCTCTGTATTAAGTGAGGGAAGGTACATGATTACTCTCTGTATTAAGTGAGGGAAGGTATATGATTACTCTCTGTATTAAGTGAGGGAAGGTATATGATTACTCTCTGTATTGAGTCAGGGAAGGTATATGATTACTCTCTGTATTGAGTCAGGGAAGGTACATGATTACTCTCTGTATTGAGTCAGGGAAGGTATATGATTACTCTCTATATTAAGTCAGGGAAGGTACATGATTACTCTCTGTATTGAGTCAGGGAAGGTATATGATTACTCTCTGTATTAAGTCAGGGAAGGTATATGATTACTCTCTGTATTGAGTCAGTGAAGGTACATGATTACTCTCTGTATTGAGTCAGGGAAGGTATATGATTACTCTCTGTATTAAGTCAGGGAAGGTATATGATTACTCTCTGTATTGAGTCAGGGAAGGTACATGATTACTCTCTGTATTGAGTCAGGGAAGGTACATGATTACTTTCTGTATTAAGTGAGGGAAGGTACATGATTACTCTCTGTATTAAGTCAGGGAAGGTATATGATTACTCTCTGTATTAAGTCAGGGAAGGTATATGATTACTCTCTGTATTGAGTCAGTGAAGGTACATGATTACTCTCTGTATTGAGTCAGTGAAGGTACATGATTACTCTCTGTATTGAGTCAGGGAAGGTACATGATTACTCTCTGTATTGAGTCAGGGAAGGTACATGATTACTTTCTGTATTAAGTGAGGGAAGGTACATGATTACTCTCTGTATTAAGTCAGGGAAGGTATATGATTACTCTCTGTATTAAGTCAGGGAAGGTATATGATTACTCTCTGTATTGAGTCAGTGAAGGTACATGATTACTCTCTGTATTGAGTCAGTGAAGGTACATGATTACTCTCTGTATTGAGTCAGGGAAGGTACATGATTACTCTCTGTATTGAGTCAGGGAAGGTACATGATTACTCTCTGTATTAAGTGAGGGAAGGTGAGGGGAATATCTTGGAATTTGAAATCACCTATGAAAAGTCAAGGAAAAATTAACATTAATTCCTGGAAAATCCCTGCCAAAGTGAATTTATGTAACAATTAACAGTCTGACAAGTTAATTTTCCATTCCTACAAATTATACAGTTATACAAAAAATAGTCAGGAAAATGACAAAAGTTGACTGTGATTTCGCATAAAATTATTTGAAAAGTTTTGGAAACACATGGAAATTTAATTTGTTATATGTTTATAAACCCCATTCATATTTATTTTTATAGACAGTGTGTTGATAGCAACAAGAAGTCATTGTAAAGAGTTTTAATATGTATTCAAATGTTTATTATTTAATGCTAGGATATTTATCTATTGTTGTTTTTAGGCCAGACTGAATACTGCACCTGCAAATACAACAACAGATTTAGATGGTCTCATGATGATCTACCCCAAGTATTTACATAGTAGAGACAAAGCTATCAATCCACTCATGTAAGTAACACTACATTTTATCCAATTTATTGTGTCTGTCTTAAGTTCTATCAAAAGGTTATCTTTGTTACATGTCATTGCAGTTGAAGTAAGAACCCAGTAATGTTTCTTGTCCAACTAAAGAGTTTTTAAAAATGAGCATATTGGAATCCAAAATGAAATTGAAGTTGTTGGTTTGATCTTAAATGTACTTACTAACATTAGTTACAATCTAAGAAAAATTGAGTTCTTCTTGTCTTGTCTATATCTATTCAATTGTAGATTTTAATGTTTTTTGTCTCATTTATGAAGAATGCATGGTATTTGTTTGTAAGATATATATATATGTTTATACAAGCAGCTGTGCATATGTTCATCCACAATGTCCCTATTGCTCATTCCATCACTGAAGATAGTTTTGGAGAGTGCCTTCTATGACATCAAAAGCTTGTTATTTGATACAATTCATTACCATTGCATTCAATTCAGATCTCCAATATCCATGATAAAAAATGCTTAGGGTGCAAAAAGTAGTTGGAATTCAAAGTCGTAACTCATTTAGAGAAATTGCCATGGTCAACCATTGTGAGGGCACTGAAATTCAAAGTCGTAACTCATTTAGAGAAATTGCCATGGTCAACCATTGTGATGGCACTGAAGAGTGCCCTCTATGGCAGCAAAAAACAACTTACTGCTGTTTACGGTTGAAATCTACAGTTTCCATGAAAAATCCCAACATATATTTTAGTACTAGTTGAATTTTGAGCCATTTTGGTTGTAAACATCTATAAATACACTTTAACTAACATTGTAACATTTCTCCCTTCTAACAGTGACGATGCACTAAGTAACAATCGTCCAGGTTCAAGTACATATTTGCCACGGCCTAGAACAGCTAATAAAGTTCAAAGACAATTTAAAAAACTTCAGCCACCGCTGAAAAATGCTGAACGTGCAAAGACTCCAATGGATGATTTTAATATACTAGCAATAGGGAAGAAGTTGTAAGTATTGTTGTTTTAAGTGATTGCTTTAATAGTAAGATCTCTGTGTTTATTGTCAACATCCCATATTTGAAGTCCTAGTTGTTTTACCGGTATCATATTACAGAATGCACCTCAAAAAAATAAACTCTTCAAACGTGTCCTGTTACTTTGTTTTAAAAAAACCTCCAATCCATTCTTAGTTAAAATCAAGGGAAAAAATGAGGAATCACCATGCATACTTTTTATATAAATTTCAAAATGATATCACAATTAATGGCATTATCAAATCCACTATGGCCACCAACTACAGTGGGGGAAATGATATATTTTCAATTTACTGAAAAACAAAATACTACAATTTTCTTGTAGTATTTCAGTAGGACCAGGGGCTTTCATATGGCAAAATTTGGTTTTCAGGGAAATTTGTTCACAAGGTGCATTCTACCTTAAATTTGTGATTTTTGTTGTGCAAGTATGGGTATGTTATTGTCCAAAACCAATGACTTTCATGACTCCTGTCAATCTGATTAAAAACTGATATGGTAAAATCGGCTAGATGTCTTTATTTACCTCTATTTCCATCACTTTGTGTTTTTTGTTTTGTGTGGAAGGTGGCAATCACTTAGAACAAAACAAACGACACAAAGCAATGCAAATAGAGGTAAATAAAGACATCTAGTCACTTTCACCACATCAGATTTGAATCAGATTGGACCTGTGTGTAACACAGGAATAGTATGTCAGGTACCATCTTGGAATAAATTGACATCAAATTGTATACATGGCTCAATTTTATCATCTTGATTACCACAAAAAATCTTCTAAGAAAAGATTATAAATTGTTATTGGAGGGATTTAAAGGAGATTTCAAATTGTAAATCTACCTCCATGATGTAAATCTACCTCCATAATGTAAATCTACCTCCATGATGTAAATCTACCTCCATGACGTAAATCTACCTCCATGATGTAAATCTACCTCCATGATGTAAATCTACCTCCATGATGTAAATCTACCTCCATGATGTAAATCTACTTCCATGATGTAAATCTACCTCCATGATGTAAATCTACCTCCATGATGTAAATCTACCTCCATGATGTAAATCTAGGTCACTTAGACGTCATGAAAGTCATTCAATTTGTGCAACTTTGTATACATTGTGAAACATTCATACATATTTCCAGCAATGCCCTTTTGTAAGGCTAGCGACATACATAGTTCCAGCAATGCCCTTTTGTAAGGCTAGCGACATACATAGTTCCAGCAATGCCCTTTTGTAAGGCTAGCGACATACATAGTTCCAGCAATGCCCTTTTGTAAGGCTAGCGACATACATAGTTCCAGCAATGCCCTTTTGTAAGGCTAGCGACATACATAGTTCCAGCAATGCCCTTTTGTAAGGCTAGCGACATATCAAAATAGTTTAGAACTCATCTTTCAAAATGAACACCATGTCAATTTTTTGTTGGGTAGGAGGATGTGCGTAGTTGTTGTTTTAAAGTGGTTGTTGTATAGTTTAATTGAGGGAAATTTTTGGGTCATCTTTATTCACTTTCAGCCCAAAGGGTAAACTACCAGAACACAAGTGGTAAGTGTTGTTGTATGGCAGATTGGGATGTTATGGCAACTAAACATCAAACTAACGGCAAGGGGTTGCCACAGAATCAAACAAATGCACAGACTGTAATTGTGTTGGTGTGAGCACCATACATAATATGATATTGTTGTGTTACCCAATCAATCTGATAAAATCAAACTCACCACGTGTGTATCATGTTGTTAAAGGAAAGTCATGTCTTGTATATTTCAAATTAAATCATCCCCACTCAATTTCCATGTTTGTCCTATCCCATTCCTGACACATACTGAACTTAACTTTTTTAATTTGATAACTTTTAAGCGTTATGTGCGTGCACATACACACACACACACACACACACACACACACACACACACACACAGACACACATGCATACACACACTCATAGACACAATAAGGATGCACATTCATTGTGTACATCTATCTATCCACATGCACACACACACACACACACACACACACACACACACACACACACATATATACAGTCAGTCTTGTATGTCAAAATTGACTAAAATCTGTTACTATTATCTAGCATTGAAATAACAAAATGTATTCAATTTGTCACCAGGAAAACAGGATCAGCATCACCACCACATCACATGACTAGTCTGTCACCTGGGGGATACCAGTGGACAAGAAACAGTGTACTACCACCAATAGAAACAGTACATGAAAACTCACCTATTGGCACAAAACCAGTGGTAAGACAATGCAAGATACTCTCACCTAGAAAAATAGACAATTTCCATTCATTGCGTATGCAGTATCAACACATGGTGTCCACTTATGAAAGACAAGTGTTAGTGACACATCAAATTGGCTTAGAAGTTAGAGGACACATTCATCACCACATAGTAAGGGTTAGGAAATACCAAATTTTGATGTCTTACAAGAAATTGCTGTGCATTACTGATGAGTTAGTGTGGAAGGTAATCTGACATACTGACACTTTTTATGTGTTTATAGAAAAGGTATATCTTCATTTGGTCACAACATATACCAGGAATTATTCTAATTTGACAGTACATACCGGAACATACAGGGGTTATAGCTAGTCTTTTAGTAACATATACCAGGAATTATTCTAATTTGACAGTACATACCGGAACATACA
This sequence comes from Glandiceps talaboti, assembly GCF_964340395.1. Taxonomy (NCBI): domain Eukaryota; kingdom Metazoa; phylum Hemichordata; class Enteropneusta; family Spengelidae; genus Glandiceps; species Glandiceps talaboti. The sequence continues at coordinate 17,109,135 of NC_135570.1, forward strand.
GGGGTTATAGCTAGTCTTTTAGTAACATATACCAGGAATTATTCTAATTTGACAGTACATACCGGAACATACAGGGGTTATAGCTAGTCTTTTAGTAACATATACCAGGAATTATTCTAATTTGACAGTACATACCGGTACATACAGGGGTTATAGCTAGTCTTTTAGTAACATATACCAGGAATTATTCTAATTTGACAGTACATACCGGTACATACAGGGGTTATAGCTAGTCTTTTAGTAACATATACCAGGAATTATTCTAATTTGACAGTACATACCGGTACATACAGGGGTTATAGCTAGTCTTTTAGTAACATATACCAGGAATTATTCTAATTTGACAGTACATACCGGTACATACAGGGGTTATAGCTAGTCTTTTAGTAACATATACCAGGAATTATTCTAATTTGACAGTACATACCGGTACATACAGGGGTTATAGCTAGTCTTTTAGTAACATATACCAGGAATTATTCTAATTTGACAGTACATACCGGTACATACAGGGGTTATAGCTAGTCTTTTAGTAACATATACCAGGAATTATTCTAATTTGACAGTACATACCGGTACATACAGGGGTTATAGCTAGTCTTTTAGTAACATATACCAGGAATTATTCTAATTTGACAGTACATACCGGTACATACAGGGGTTATAGCTAGTCTTTTAGTAACATATACCAGGAATTATTCTAATTTGACAGTACATACCGGTACATACAGGGGTTATAGCTAGTCTTTTAGTAACATATACCAGGAATTATTCTAATTTGACAGTACATACCGGAACATACAGGGGTTATAGCTAGTCTTTTAGTAACATATACCAGGAATTATTCTAATTTGACAGTACATACCGGAACATACAGGGGTTACAAAATGTATAGCTAGTCTTGTGATAAGACCTTTGAGCTGCACTTGGTAGGTTGCAAACAAAAGGTGATGGATGACAGTAGCACTATTGACAGTACTATGGAGCACTCTGGTATGTGACCTATAAGGTTGTACAGTTTGCCTGAGAATCTATCACCTAGACTAGGTGTTGTACAGTTTGCCTGAGAATCTATCACCTAGACTAGGTGTTGTACAGTTTGCCTGAGAATCTATCACCTAGACTAGGGGTTGTACAGTTTGCCTGAGAATCTATCACCTAGACTAGGGGTTGTACAGTTTGCCTGAGAATCTATCACCTAGACTAGGTGTTGTACAGTTTGCCTGAGAATCTATCACCTAGACTAGGGGTTGTACAGTTTGCCTGAGAATCTATCACCTAGACTAGGTGTTGTACAGTTTGCCTGAGAATCTATCACCTAGACTAGGTGTTGTACAGTTTGCCTGAGAATCTATCACCTAGACTAGGGGTTGTACAGTTTGCCTGAGAATCTATCACCTAGACTAGGGGTTGTACAGTTTGCCTGAGAATCTATCACCTAGACTAGGTGTTGTACAGTTTGCCTGAGAATCTATCACCTAGACTAGGGGTTGTACAGTTTGCCTGAGAATCTATCACCTAGACTAGGGGTTGTACAGTTTGCCTGAGGACCTATCACCTAGACTAGGGGTTGTACAGTTTGCCTGAGAATCTATCACCTAGACTAGGTGTTGTACAGTTTGCCTGAGAATCTATCACCTAGACTAGGGGTTGTACAGTTTGCCTGAGAATCTATCTCCTAGACTAGGGGTTGTACAGTTTGACTGAGAATCTATCACCTAGACTAGGGGTTGTACAGTTTGACTGAGAATCTATCACCTAGACTAGGTGTTGTACAGTTTGCCTGAGAATCTATCACCTAGACTAGGGGTTGTACAGTTTGACTGAGAATCTATCACCTAGACTAGGGGTTGTACAGTTTGACTGAGAATCTATCACCTAGACTAGGGGTTGTACAGTTTGCCTGAGAATCTATCACCTAGACTAGGTGTTGTACAGTTTGCCTGAGAATCTATCACCTAGACTAGGGGTTGTACAGTTTGCCTGAGAATCTATCACCTAGACTAGGGGTTGTGCAGTTTGCCTGAGAATCTATCACCTAGACTAGGGCTATAGCAAGAAGTCTTTTACATGAATTCACACAGGATATGTAGCTCAAAAATACAGATTGTCGCTGTATAGTCAATTTCAATTAGGCTAACGTTTAAAGATCTATATCAAAGAGTGTTTTTTTTTACTTTAAATGTTTCAACAGAACTAGTATAGGAGACACTATATTCATAGAATACATAACAAGTAACACTATTTGCAAAAAAGTAGAAGTCCACTCATTGTAAGTCATATTATTATTTTTCAGCGTGGTCTTAGTGGACGATTTTCACACAACAGGATATCTAGTGCTGCAGCTGATGAAATTAGTAGAAGGCCGTACAATAAAATGGCAAACCCAGAATCAAGACCAAACACTACACACACATTTAGGGTAAGTCTACAAACCTTTGACCATTGGTGGGATGTTGATATAGAACTTTGACCTTTGGTGGGATGTTGATATAGAACTTTGACCATTGGTGGGATGTTGATATAGAACTTTGACCTTTGGTGGGATGTTGATAGAGAACTTTGACCTTTGGTGGGATGTTGATATAGAACTTTGACCTTTGGTGGGATGTTGATATAGAACTTTGACCTTTGGTGGGATGTTGATATAGAACTTTGACCTTTGGTGGGATGTTGATAGAGAACTTTGACCTTTGGTGGGATGTTGATAGAGAACTTTGACCTTTGGTGGGATGTTGATAGAGAACTTTGACCATTGGTGGGATGTTGATATAGAACTTTGACCTTTGGTGGGATGTTGATAGAGAACTTTGACCTTTGGTGGGATGTTGATATAGAACTTTGACCTTTGGTGGGATGTTGATATAGAACTTTGACCATTGGTGGGATGTTGATAGAGAACTTTGAGAAGTTTATCTGCTCTCTGCATAGTGGCCGGGCATACACCGTTTACTTATCGTGGTTTGCACTGTCGTATCATAATCACAATTTAGACTAATAAAAGTACAAACAGCTATTCACAGTTATAATTTTATTGGCTGAATTTTATTTCTCCGGGTTGATTGCTCGAAAGTTAGAGCGTAATTACCGAGGTGTTTAGACTACTGTACAAAACATGCGGCCTGTGTGATGATGGCATCCGGGGATGGAGGTCACATGACTATGATCAATGCAATGTAAACCGTGATGTAAAGACATTCAAATAGTACCAAAAACCCAGCACTGTAAATCACATTGGAAATCAATTTTAATCACCTTATTAACATCTCATCATACAGAGTCTGTTATCATTTAAGGAATGAAAGTTTTTGAAATTAGGTTAAAAGTACGAAACTGAAGTTCAGCAATCATTTTAACATCAGAATCCCCCCCCCCCCTAAATGAACGAAGTTTGTTTTCTGAGCTTGTGTGGCATTGTGCTATCGTTCCTAGTATAATATAGTTAATAATTTTATGCATAAATTTGTTGTAGGGTTCTCACACCACACTAGTCAACTATTCATCAAGTTAAAGAGACAAGACAAGATGTCAACGTCACTCCCCAGTTATAAAATCACTCAGAACTTTAAATAGAGACCAACATCTGAACTTTAAGTGATACATTTTCTCTGTTTGAATGATCAGAGTTTTATTATTTTTGTGTTTGTATTAATGATAGCCTAGATTAGTCAGTCAATAAAGAATATTACATAAAGAGGATAAGATGTCTAGTTTGTCTTTAATAATAATAAATAAATAAACTAATAATAATAAATAAATAAACTAATAATAATGCATGATAATAGTCACCTAGGTGGTTCTCACTTTAGCCAGTTGAGTAGACTGTGAATCGACTCTAGTCTTTAATACCTAACATTAAAAAACATTGATTACATAAATGTATTTACTTTCCTAGATAAGGAGGGTTCCAGGGTTACAGTTTAGGGTTGCTGATAAATGATTGGAACAAATAAAGGCCATGCTAAGATTGGTTGACTTTGGTATGTGATCTATGTCAGGTACAAAAATTCAGTGTGAATAAAGTCCCAAATCCAGCTAATAAGTTTTACTACTTTATGTGGTCTCAGAATGAAACTCACATTTGTAGTCTGAACATAGTATCTGTTAATGTTATGATGTTTATTTTATTACCTTAGTAGTTAATACTGTTAAAACTTAGAGTAGTCAATTATTGGAAAATAATATACAACAGTAAATTATTGAAAGTTTCCTTTGCTATTAGAGTTGAATAATATATTTGTCATTGACAGTCAATGTGAATAGTAATTAATGTCTGTTGTGAATATACTAATATTGTGAAATGTCGTTCTTGCAGTCGGAAACTCCATTTGGTTTTAATAGGAGATCATCAACACCACAATCAATTCAAGTTCCTTACAATACTAGCGTGTTTAGGCCATCAAACCCCACCCCAGGTAAGTGCAATATCACTATTATGTTATCAGTCAATGGTGTCATTAGAAAGATAGAGGTAACAACTGTAGATTTGGGTTATGTCAAAGATAGAGGTAACAACTGTAGATTTGGGTTATGTCAAAGATAGAGGTAACAACTGTATATTTGGGTTATGTCAAAGATAGAGGTAACAACTGTATATTTGGGTTATGTCAAAGATAGAGGTAACAACTGTAGATTTGGGTTATGTCAAAGATAGAGGTAACAACTGTAGATTTGGGTTATGTCAAAGTTTGTAAGTAAATTAGCAAAGAATCATTAACATAGAAACTTTTATTAGAATTTTCATCAGGTTTACTAGCTAGCAATTTATTTCACATCTCCTATAAAGTTGTTGCAGCAAAGCTGTATTTATATAGGCACTAATGATACATCCTTAGATGTAAAATATGACAGTTTTATAGTACATTTTTGTTTTGCTTTATCCTCTAGAATAAATTTATGTTTTCATTACACTGTTTTTTTGTAGGCAATAACAATAGTTTCAAAGCTGGCATCCATGGCGTAAGGGTTGGAATTGGCACATCGACATCACATATGGAGGTTGGACAACCACCGTTTTTTAAAGTCTCATAATTCTATGTAGCACCATACCTCGTTAGCACATATAAATATGGACAATTTTCTACCAAGGAAGACATTGTAAATATGCTGCAAAGAAATTCAAGAAGATTTTGATCCTAGTTCCTAGTCAATGGAGCACCCACTGTGTACAAATGTAAACGGACCTGGAGCAGGTTGTTTACGTCTTGTGAATGACTCCAAATCATGAAGACTTTTTTATAAATAGTCAAAGATGTTTGACAGCAATCTGCGATACCCTACGCTACCTTTATCAGATGATATTTCAGAATCGACAATGACATCACCGAAGATAACCCCTCAGAAATGAGAAAAGCTTCGACTAACCTCTCAGGATGCTGACAAAGCATGTTTTTACATAAAATAGTTTAGTTTTAGTTTCGCCATGACAAATACTAGGCACTTTCTTACAGTTTCTTTCAAATGGGCACTTTTAAAGATAGAGGGTGCTAGTTATCCATGAAGGGCTTCAGTTCATTTGGCCATAGAGTCATGAATAGAAAGAATCAACAGCTGTTGAAACACAAATAAAATTTGAATGCTCAAAAAAAAAAAATCAAGATGGAATACAAAACAACGTATTTTGTGTATTGCAAGGGAATTGAGTAACCCAGCTTTATAGAAAATGTTTTACAGCAGTCTAGATTTGGGCGAGACACATTGAGAAAAGTTGATATGGAATTTGAGAGAAACTGATGGAATTCAATGAAATTGTTGATAGTCTTTTGTTGAGTTAGTTGTATTCTATGTAGAAGTAAATTAATGTATTTATGTATCACTAGCTAACACTCGAACTAAAAGTGACAGTTTCATAAGGCAATATGGATGAAATGTCTCAAATTTTATCTTATATTTTCAATTTTAGATAGCAGTTTTTTTTTAAAAAACATTAAAGTTGTTTCTAAGCCCTGCACATAACATATTTGTTTGATTTTAATTCTATTTTACTACTACAATGTACACTGTAAAATGTCTTTCCTATCATACTATGCCATCATTTGGTAAAAAAGTAGAGTTCACAACACACAACAGTGTCATTGCTATGATTAGTTGATGTACAAGAAATATAAATGTGAAATCAGCATGGAGAGCGCCAAATATGGACATTTGTTCCTTCAGATTATCACCCTAGTCTAATGTGCTAACACTGCAAGTATATTGTATATGTAAGTGCATATTGGAACAGTGATATGTATTATCACTTGTTGAATACTGATAACCATATGTATATGAGGAATAATGGTACTTTCATCCATATTGCCTTTAACACTCTGAAAAATCTATCTTATACCATATTGCCATGGAAACAGTCATAATTAACTTACTTCATCATTTGTGCATTCTTCTCTTGCCAGACACTTTCTGTGTGAATTTTTTTTTCAAATATAACTTTATTGTAAGAAGACAGTACTTTTTATTAAGCCTTCACACAATAGATCTTAACATAAGGTTAAAGGTCAAAGTTGAAAGGGTAGTTTTAACAGATCGATGAGGTTGTCCTTGTTAGTGTTAATTGGGCAAAAATGGTGTAAAAATTAACCGAGAACAAAAAACTAAAAAGTGCTAAATTGTAAATAGTATGTAAATATTGTAAGGATTGACGAGAATTGATTGCTTATCATCACCTATGTATATTTTATATCTAGATACTATGTAGTTCTCGTAGAATGTTTATGTCATTTTCAGGATCACATTCACAGTGAAAGCCAAGATGCACTTAAGTGTATGAAATTTCACCAATCTCCCTTCCCCCCCCCCCCCCTTTTCACTGCAGTTATTTGGTATTAATCATTCCAGACAATCATTGTATCATTTTTCTTTACTATAAAATTATGTTTTATTCAAGATTCCTTTCAGACAAGCAAGGGAAGAACAGAAATCTAAGCTTGGATTCTCACTGTTCTTTTTTATTTGAATTCCAGATGTTCATCATGCAAAATGCAACCACATCTGGCAGCTCAGTCCTATTATGCAAATTTCCTATAGTCAGGCCTTTGTAGGAGGCTCCCAAATATAACTCGTAGCCCAGTATAAGATAGATCCCTGCTATTTTCATTCACTCTTCACTCATTGTGATTATTTCAAAATAACAACTGCCTGGCCAGACATCTACCTCAAGTAGTCCCTATCTTACTGGCATGCCACTTCCTTGTCATTATTGCACCAAAATGATGTCATGTGATCATCATGTGATCTAGACATAGTTCAAAGCAATGAGAAAACCACCACATGGGATTTTCATTTGAGTCACTCACATATCGCTTGAATGTCACATGGTCATCATGCAACCTACATTTTATTCAAAGCAAACTGAACAGCAAGGTTATAAAGTGACTTAATTTCACATGATATTGCCCAAATGTCACATGACCATCATGTGATCCATCTCATCATCAGGAGAAATTCATACACTTTGTGTAACTTGATGTACATTCTGAATGACGTTACTGTGGTTACAAATTCATGTAGTATTTTGTTTATTTATTTTACATTTAGCAAACTAGAATATCCAACATTTTCCATATAAGATCCAAAGTGAACACATCCCAAACAGAACCTATCAAATGTTCACATTAACAAGACAAATGTCATTTTTAACACACGTTAATAGAGAGATACAGGTTGAACACTTCATCATTGACTGACTGTAATACACGGAGATACATTTAGAGCACTTACAGTTAATAGCGTTATTTCAATCATCACCATGGAAACTCTGTTTATTAGAGAAGAGAATCATTTTATAAGGCCGATTTATCCCTAAAGTGAAATTTTGAAAAAATGACATTATGTCTGCATTACTTTATAAAAACACCACCAGTCTGTCAAGTAGGTGTGCAAGTATCCAAACATATAAACTTTGACCTTAAAGTCTTTTTGGGGAGCTCACACCATTCTGCTAAATAAACCCCTAAAGTCTTTCTCATAGTCTGTTATGCTAATTTATTTCATTATATGTACATTTATGGTAATATGACATAATTTTGAATATTAGGAATACTGACACCTGGTTTGTACAAAAAGCTTGCTTGTGTTCATATAATGTAATAGATATATATTGCTAGTGACTATATTGGAAGTTAGAATGCATGAAGATTACTACAAATAAAAGACAGTCACAGCCGATTCACATTTAAATCAAAATTTGTAACAATCTGCTCATGTCAATTTTAAATGGGTTATGTAAAAAGTATTTATGCAACTTTTATCCACAACACAAAAACAACTGACTATATTTTGTCAGATGAAATAGTCATAATTATATAAAGTAATTTACATAAATTAGCAAAATGACACTTGTTTATCTCGTCTCCTAGCTCCATTATGGTATCCTTTCTGTAGTCCAAAAAAGTGCTCTAAAGTCTTGAATTAAAATAGTCTAAATTATTGCTTTAAGTTTTGTAGTTGCATAAGAAACTGCAATCAGATCACTAAGATATCAAATCTGCACTTATTCACTTATTATACAAAGATTATGTTCATGAACCAAAGTAGAAAAAATTGCTGTTTAAAAAACGCTGCCACATCTTATAAAGATCAAAAATGAAATATTTTGAATTTTTGTGAAATAAGAAGTTTACTGTGACAATATGTATGTATTTCTTTTTCAGTGAATCTAAGTGTTTTTAGACTACAGTGATTGTGATAGTGTTTCTTCTCTTATATTCTTTATAAAAATGGTATTTACAAGTTTTACAGTGCAAAGATTAACAGTAGTGTAACCCATGGGTGTAGAGTACTGAGTGGACTTGCTGCAACGTTTGCAGTGTTCTTTACTGCCTTCATTTGACTAGCATAGTGAGTGAAAGAGCAGCAGAAAGCACTGCAAACACAAGTGCAAATACCCATAGTATCTAAAAGTTGCATTCACATGTGATGGAACACTTTTATTATTACATATGTTTATCTGAAAGAACAAATTTTGTAGTAATATAACCATGTACATGACATTGTGTACATCATGTACTGCAGTGGAAATACCAAGTAGACTGTGTATACATTGATATAAGTAATCACTGCTATATATGGAATAATAATAATAATAATTGCTTTGTCAAATATCTCCCTACATGTCTTTTGTCTTTTTAAGTCAACTATTTTTCTAAGTACAGCTTATGTCACAGTGACTTTTGGGTCTATTATAAAAACTTTCAATCACAAAAACTTGTTTTGTGTTTATTTCATTTGGGGTACGTTGTGTCATAACATAGTTGTATTTTCCTCTACAGCTTAAACTGTGTGTTACTATTGTACTGTCAATGACCTATTAGTCAAGTATAAATATCTCTTTTTACAATAAATGCATTTTTTAAAGGAGCAGGGTGTGTTTGTCTTGATTTTATCTTGTGTACGTTGACACTTAAATATTGGAAGTGATCACTTACATTAACAGTTTTCTTTATGTCTAATCTTCTGGGAGATTATCACACTGGACAAACAGTCAATCATGCACAAACTGGTAATTTCTTGGCAGTTATAAGATTAGGGGTGTTTTAGATAAGAGGAGAAGAATGGACAAAGTCTTTATTTAGTCAATAAAGAAAAGAGAATATTATGTAATAGACTTTTAGTGGTCTGAGATATAGCTGAGAGCAAAGTAGTCAGGGAAAGAAAAGAAATAGTTTTAAAACTCAATGAGTGAATTGATCAATATCACACACAAAATAAGTTATATTGCTCCACAAAAATTCATCATTCAATCGATCAATCATTCAACCAAATAATAAATCAATCGATTGATCAATTAATAAATTACATGCTTGCTGCCCTCTGTGATATAACGACCTGAAACATAATACACGAACAAACAAAAATCTTGTATTATATTCACCATGATAGCATTTATGTCCTTTTATTAACTTACACATTCACTGTTATCTCATCCAATTTTATTAAATGGGTAAGGTACCAAAACACATTCACTGTTATCTCATCCAATTTTATTAAATGGGTAAGGTACCAAAACACATTCAAGTACCCAAGATTGTTACTGTGAACAAATTATCCGGTTTTTTAGACCTGCCAATCTTCCTTGATGAACAAATGCAGGGTGGGGTGGGGTGGGGTGGGTGGTTAAAACTGCAACTATTCTAAAAGTAGTCGGGAGGGTGGGGTGGGCGGTTAAAACTGCAACTGTTCTAAAAGTAGTCGGGAGGGTGGGGTGGGCGGTTAAAACTGCAACTGTTCTAAAAGTAGTCGGGAGGGTGGGGTGGGCGGTTAAAACTGCAACTGTTCTAAAAGTAGTCGGGAGGGTGGGGTGGGCGGTTAAAACTGCAACTGTTCTAAAAGTAGTCGGGAGGGTGGGGTGGGCGGTTAAAACTGCAACTGTTCTAAAAGTAGTCGGGAGGGTGGGGTGGGCGGTTAAAACTGCAACTGTTCTAAAAGTAGTCGGGAGGGTGGGGTGGGCGGTTAAAACTGCAACTGTTCTAAAAGTAGTCGGGAGGGTGGGGTGGGCGGTTAAAACTGCAACTGTTCTAAAAGTAGTCGGGAGGGTGGGGTGGGCGGTTAAAACTGCAACTGTTCTAAAAGTAGTCCGGAGGGTGGGGTGGGCGGTTAAAACTGCAACTGTTCTAAAAGTAGTCGGGAGGGTGGGGTGGGCGGTTAAAACTGCAACTGTTCTAAAAGTAGTCGGGAGGGTGGGGTGGGCGGTTAAAACTGCAACTGTTCTAAAAGTAGTCGGGAGGGTGGGGTGGGCGGTTAAAACTGCAACTGTTCTAAAAGTAGTCGGGAGGGTGGGGTGGGCGGTTAAAACTGCAACTGTTCTAAAAGTAGTCGGGAGGGTGGGGTGGGCGGTTAAAACTGCAACTGTTCTAAAAGTAGTCCGGAGGGTGGGGTGGGCGGTTAAAACTGCAACTGTTCTAAAAGTAGTCGGGAGGGTGGGGTGGGCGGTTAAAACTGCAACTGTTCTAAAAGTAGTCGGGAGGGTGGGGTGGGCGGTTAAAACTGCAACTGTTCTAAAAGTAGTCGGGAGGGTGGGGTGGGCGGTTGAAACTGCAACTGTTCTAAAAGTAGTCGGGAGGGTGGGGTGGGCGGTTAAAACTGCAACTGTTCTAAAAGTAGTCGCGAGGGTGGGGTGCAACTATTCTGAAAGTAGTCGGGAGGGTGGGGTGGGCAGTTAAAACTGCAACTGTTGTAAAAGTAGTCGTGTAAGCCTTAGTCTGTAAGGGTGTTAACCCATGTAAGCCTTAGTCTGTAAGGGTGTTAACCCGTGTAAGCCTTAGTCTGTAAGGGTGTTAACCCGTGTAAGCCTTAGTCTGTAAGGGTGTTAACCCGTGTAAGCCTTAGTCTGTAAGGGTGTTAACCCGTGTAAGCCTTAGTCTGTAAGGGTGTTAACCCGTGTAAGCCTTAGTCTGTAAGGGTGTTAACCCGTGTAAGCCTTAGTCTGTAAGGGTGTTAACCCGTGTAAGCATTAGTCTGTAAGGGTGTTAACCCATGTAAGCCTTAGTCTGTAAGGGTGTTAACCCGTGTAAGCCTTAGTCTGTAAGGGTGTTAACCCGTGTAAGCCTTAGTCTGTAAGGGTGTTAACCCGTATAAGCATTAGTCTGTAAGGGTGTTAACCCATGTAAGCCTTAGTCTGTAAGGGTGTTAACCCATGTAAGCTTTAGTCTGTAAGGGTGTTAACCCGAGTAAATACGGTACTTGGTCAATTTGACCTTGAAATTCAAAGTCTCATGAATTTGTACCATTATACCATGCACAAGCCAAGTTATTATCTTTGAACATAAAATATGGAATATATACCCTGGTTGTTCTACATCACTGGTTCTGTGGTGCTCAAAATAAGAGTCAAAGCGTTCTAAATCACCATTAGTTTTCCCAATTTTTGCATGAACTATGTGATTGAGGAGGTATAATTAGATTATTCCCAAATATTTTTCTTCATTCAGTCACAAAATTATCATGACCCTAAGGGGTTTGTCACTACAAGTCTAGTGACAAGGCCAAAACGATATGAAAGAATTCTAAGTTAAAGATTGATGAATAATATTATTATGTAGCTTGCCTTGAAATCTAAGTAAAAAGTATAAATTGCTTTATTATGAAAATTGCCTTGCTTTGTAAATCTTACCCCTTAGGTGACTCGTAGTGACAAGGCCCCTTAGGTGACTCGTAAGAGACTATTGGGTGAATACTATATCTTTTGAGCATTTCTTTTTTACTATGAAAATAATTCTCAAAGGAAAAATGAAAGACTCCCCTCAACCACATCCATACCCACCTGATATCAGCAAAATAAAAACCACTAGAAAGTATACAGTCCAAGTGAAGTTTTCATGATTTTCATTACAAAGACTGTTAAAGCGGAGTGTTGGGTATAAAAGGCCCCCTAACTTCGCGGGGGTTATTGTCAAATTTGAATGCAGACTGTTAACAACGTCTTGATTCCTCTCTTAAAAGCCGTGATAACAATTAGCAGCTGGTGATTTTCGTAATAAATTTGGTATGTGTAGACTAGTGAATGTCTGTTGAATGCGGGTTTGGTCACAGAAAGGTGATATTTAAACATGGTAGAGACAATTTCGTACAAAACACGGTCAAACTGGGTCTGTTCGTTACTACTGAAAAGCCGTTACTTTTCAAACCTGGGATTAAAACGCCTGCCAATCACACTTGTTCAAATACGGGTACGTAAATCCACGAAAGTTTGTGTAGCAATCAACGTTATCTTGAAGTAAACATGATTAGTAATTAGTACCTCTCCATGCCCAAGCATAACGGTACATGCAAGTTTGCTTTCATGAAACATTGAGTTCACATTTACGACGTCTATGCATAAAGTAGCGGTGCTGAAACGAAATATTTCAAAAACATGAATAGCGAACACTACTACAAGTCGCTACGATTGTAGGCCTATAGAGTTGATTGTAATGTTCAAGGAAACACTATTTTTTCAACAGGATTTTTGTTGATAGTGTTCACACTGAGCCGTGTACTTCCCTGATACTAGTCCTGCTTACATGACGGTGCACGAGTCTGTATTACTGACTTGACTCTAAACACCAGGAAGGGGAGGGACAATTGTCAGAATCGAGTCCCGAATTCCGCCGTATGCAAGCAGGACTACCCTGATACATAACGTGCAGGTAGCGGTCGTTTCTTTATGCCCCACGTCTATCCATGAGGGGCCAATACTTTTTATACCGGATTTTACGGAGAAAGATATTGTGATTGCGTGCTGGTTGACATGTGCCGAACCAACTACATGCCTGTGAACTTGTTGTATATTGGTGGTGTTAAAGAATCTGTCGAGATGATTATAGTTAGAGCGCCACCAACGGCCATTTTACAATCAAGGCGCGCAAACAAATAAAATATCTATACAGATATGAAGAAGCCGTCAAAATGGTAATTTAGTTATGAATTCATACTTCAATTGCAGCACTTCAAGCTTCAACCAAATTGTCATAGCGTAAACGTTACCGTTTTCGGTGTTTGTTGATGTTTTATTATTTAATTACCCTAAAACGTTCTAAATCCACATATATGGTGGTTTTCTTAAATGTATCTCTTTGGCAACACTACCATATCCTACTTACGTAAATAAAAACGTTTTCGGTTATTTCAATAAGGTTTCTGCAATAATACATAGTACATATTGGAAAACAATTACTAATACTTCTCAAAGTTCAGTGTTCTGAGTGTTCAAAGATTAACGGCTCAAAGATTGTCCCCTTTTTTTGGTGTTTGCAACTTTTTCTGGCACAGATATATGTCCTCAAACAATTACAGATTAGCAAATAAGCGATGTGCTATTGCCTGTAATATCGCAATAGAGAAATATTAAATGTTTCATATGCCCTATGACCATTTTGCTGACGTGGAGAGCACGTCTTGGGTAGTTTAGAAACGACGTGATATTATCATTACTTATCAACGTGATGGTTTCCATCGATAGCACGGCCATTACGGAGAAGCATCTTCCCTCACGGGCGAAGCGATGATTAAATAGACCACATCGGTGAACAGTAGTCTAGTATGGGACATACTGAACGGCTTCCCATATTCCATAGTATTGTATCATAGTGTGGTTTTATGTACTCTGTACGGTCCGACTCCAAGAACCACCCTATAGATTCATCCGGAGTTCGTTCTCGGAGCACATGTTTTTAGAGAGTGATTACCATAGAAAATCGAAAGTCTAGAAAAATGAAATTAAACCACTGTATAGAGTATTGTTGCATATAAATGTTTTCTTCTTGGAAGTGCAAACTATGTACTTGTATACGGTGTGCGGGAGAATGACTGATATGTTCAAGTACATGTATTTACATTTATAACGTATTTACATGTAGAGTGTATGCAAATTTGGAAAAGACACACTGTAATGGGATACTGACGCTAATTTTGGCAGGAATGTATTAACCATAACAAAGCGGATATGTATGGGAAGCCGTTCAGGCCAAAAATATTTTTTTATTTCAGCTGTAGTATTTTATATTTTTCGTACTTACAAACTAATTTTAAGAGTTTATGTACTTTTATTCCATGTTCACATTATTTTAATTGAAATAAGTTTTCATTTATTTGAGAATATTGTTTTACTTTTCGTCAAACCAGAATTTTTTTAAGGATTATATATAATTGAAAGTCAAAATATATTTTTTGTTAAAGTTTTTTATTTTATTTTTTAAATTATTAAAAAAAAATGTTCAACTTTTATTTTTCCTTCCCAACTTTTTTTTTTTTGGCCGAGTCTGCTGACAAAGTTGGGAAGAAAAAAAAAAGTTGAAATTTTTTTTTTTAGATTTAAAAAATGAAATAAAATAACTTTAACAAAAATATATTTTGACTTTCAATTATATATAATCCTTAAAATAATTCTGGTTTGACGAAAAATAAAACAATATTCTCAAATAAATGAAAACTTATTTCAATTAAAATAATGTGAACATGAAATAAAAGTACATAAACTGTTAAAATTAGTTTGTAAGTACGAAAAATATAAAATACTATAGCAAAAATAAAAAAATATTTTTGGCCTGAACGGCTTCCCATAGATATGTCCTATAAAATTTACTGGGTACGGGGTAGACCATTCGATATCCTGGGGGGGGGGGGGGGGGGGGGGGGCTTGGAAGATTGGTGGAGAGTCGTTATTTTTTTTTCACACCTGCTTGCCTGAGAATTATTTTTTTCCTCCTTCGCAACTTTTTTTTTCTTTGCTTCTTTGAGATATCCGGATTTTTTTTTACATCAATGTTGAACACCTACTTTTGTTGCCACAATTTTCTGTTTGGTTTTCGCACAGGATAATATAGAGAGTAAAAAGATGCTGTTCTATCACAAACAAATTTTATTTAGAAAACTACATATTTCATACATGTTTGATTTTCAATTAAATAAACATCATTGACAGTTTTTTATGCCATGGTATGATGACACACTGACAACACAAATCGGAAACTTGATTGGTGAGCTCAGACATTCAGATAAACAACAGTCAGTTTCTCCAGCCTGGGGGGGGGGGGGGTGTCAGTGTTTTTTTCTATTGGGCCGACAAAAGGTCACTGACCCCCTGAATAAAGTTTCATAGCATCTGACAGTAAGCTGTAGAGGGAAGAGCTTTGAAACTGGGATATGTCCACCTCTTATGTGAGCGTGTGTGTGTGAATGGGGGGGGGGGGGGGTTCTACGGGGTTTCCCCCTAGAAGCCCTGGAGGATTTTTACTTCTAAAGGCAATGTTTAGGTTATTCACAGACACTTTCAGACAATAATTTACAAACTTTACAAGGCAGCTCTAACATTTAAAAAACAACTACATAAGGTTGAAACATTTTTTAAATAAAGTTTCACAGCATCTTGACACTAAGAGGTGGAGGAAAGAACTTTGATTTGAGACTGGAACATGTCTATCTCTTATGGGGGAGGTGGTTCTAGGGGGTGTCCCCCTAGAAGCCCTAGAGGATTTTTTACTCTTAAAGCCAATTTTCAGGCTATTAACAGACACTTTCAGACAATAATTTGCAAGCTTTACAAGACAGCTCTAACAATTGCAAAAAGCAACTACACACGGTTGAAACATTTTTGAAATAAAGTGTCATACCATCTTGACAGTAAGAGGTGGAGTAAAGAACTTTGATTTGAGGCATGGACATGTCTACCTCTTATGGGGGGGGGGGGGTCCTAGGGGATCTCCCCTAGAAGCTTTTGAATTTTTTTTTTTTACCAATTTTGGTGAATCTTATTGTTGGTTTAACGAATGAGTGGCCTCTTGGGTGATGGAGTCCAAGGGGTTCCCCCGGTAGATCTGCAGTTTTTTTTGTTTCTATTTAGGCAATTTTTAGATTATTCATAGCCTCTGAGATATATATTGCCAAGCATTGAAAAGCTTAAGTAAAGATAACTTTTTGAATAAGTTTTCCATGTTATAAAAGTGGGCCTGTAACATTGGTATAGGGGCATTGATATTGCATGTATAGTAAACAGCACTTTAGGAGGTCATCCCTAGTGTGCAATAGAAACTTGAATTTGAGTTGTGGTGTCGATACATGTAGTGTCCGAAATAGGAAGTATATTCATCCCTTCTGACAAATTCATACTGAAGAGACTAGAACAATTTAGGTTAAGTTCGTTTATAAACTATCTAATAGTATGAAGATTACGATAACAAAACCTTCAAGTTCACTTTTGCCCCCAAAGTGCAGATAAGTGAAGCACTGATTGTGAAACAGCCAAACACGTACATAGCATGTTCTGTAACTAGTGTGGTAGCTAGGTAATACATGTATTATATGTATAATTTTATGTATAGTTATGTTTGAAACCCTTACATGAAGTAATATTTAAACAATTTATGAAAGAAACAGAGACAAGAACAAATATATATATGTACCACAGGCTAACAAAACTGACTGGTCCCTGACATGTGTTTGAAAATGTTTGCCATGATTTGACAAGTGTCCTGGTTGGAGAGGTACGAGCAGGTTGAATAGTATACTCGAACCTGTGTATCATTTCCGGTTCCCTGCCAAGACATTTTTTTAGCAGCAGTGGTCCATCTTTTTTTTTCCATCACCCACTCATATCCGGATTTTTTTCAAGCAACTCCGTTTGGCATCTTTTTCCCCCAAAATCTTCCAAGGCCCCCCCCCCCCCAGGATATCAAATAGTCCACCCCTAACCTCCCCCACCCCATGTACACACCATGTAAAACGTGTTCCCCACAGTGCCACCACAGTTGACCTAATTTCGTTTATCGGTGAAAATATTGTACTAGGCCTAATAGGTGAATAGTGTGCACACTCAATGGTTTGCTAGAAAAGTGAATTTCATTTGTGTATGAAATAGTAAAATTTCCCAGAATGCACCACATCTTTCTGTGTCTGCTTGGTATGAAAGACAAAATTTATCAAAAGTGAAATATATCATGTTATAGCTTATATATAGCTTTATTAAGTCTTCTATACGAATAGTGTGCACACTCAATTGTTTGCAAGAAAACACACATGAAGTTTCACCAAATTAGTAAATATTGCTATAATTTCCTAAATAAAAGCGTGTCTGCTTGGTATAAAAGACGAAATTTATTTAAAGTCACCTATATCATAATATGATAGCTGATATAATATTGTACTAGGCCTTATAGGTGATTAGTGTGCACACTCAATGGTTTGCTAGAAAAGTGGGTTTGATTTGTGTATGAAATAGTGAAATTTCCCAGAATGCACCACATCTTTCTGTGTCTGCTGGGTATATAGCTTATATATAACTGTATTAAGCTTACTATATGAATAGTGTGCACACTCAATTGTTCGCAAGAAAACGCATGTGCAATTTCAGCAAAATTTGTAAATATTCCTATTATTGTATAAATAAAAGTGTGTCTGCTGGGTATGAAACACGAAATTTATATAAAGTCACATATATCATTTAATAGCTCATATAGTAGTGTACTTGGCCTAATACGTGAATAGTGTGCACACTGAATGGTTTGCTAGAAAAGTGAATTTCATTTGTGTATGAAATAGTGAAATTTCCCATAATGCATCACATCTTTCTGTGTCTGCTGGGTATCAACGATGAAATTTATCAAAAGTGAAATATATCATGTCATAGCTTATATATAACTGTATTAAGCCTACTATATGAATAATGTGCACACTCAATTGTTTGCAAGAAAACACGTGCAGTTTCGTCAAAACTTGTAAATATTGCTATAATTGTATAAATAAAAGTGTGTCTGCTGGGTATGAAAGACAAAATTTATATAAAGTCACATATATCATGTAATAGCTGATATGATATTGTACTAGGCCTAATAGGTGAATAGTGTGCACACTCAATTGTTTGCAAGAAAATGCACGTGTAGTTTCATCAAAATTTGTAAATATTCCTATAATTTCCTAAATAAAAGTGTGTCTGCTGGGTATGAAAGACGAAATTTATATAAAGTCACATATATTCTTTAATAGCTCATATAGTAGTGTACTAGGCCTAATACGTGAATAGTGTGCACACTCAATGGTTTCTGAGAAAAGTGAATTTCAATTGTGTATGAAATAGTGAAATTTCCCATAATGCACCCCATCTTTCCATGAATTAGTAACATTCCCATTATTATAGTGAACTCTTTGAAGGGTGTAAAAGACAATATTTAAGTACAACCAATTTTAATAATACAAATTTCATAGAGCTGTATTTTGAAGCATGGTGAATACACAGTACTCTTGCATGGGGAGAAAATAATTGTTTGGTTAATACTTACAACATGTAAATATCACATTGCATAGGAATATTTTTTTTAAAAAGTTACTTCAGGTTTTCATTTAGGTCTTATATTATGGTACTTCTATGATTTATCACCTCTGAAAGTCTGTGAAACTGATAAAGAAAGGTAAAGTCCTTGTTTCTTGCTATACAGTAATTTGACAGTAAGCTAGACGAGTGTGAAGCCACCATCATATTCATATTCATATTCAGTTTCAAACGTTCACCTCTAGGCTCAATCTGAATATGATGATGGCTTCACACGTTCATCATCAGATTCGAAGTCTTCCGAATGGGCACGAACGCGAGTTCGTCAAATCACACAAATCCTTCATTGGCGGTTTGAAATCATGCGATTGTGATTACTTCTCACTTGAATTGCATGGATTTGCATGCTTCCTTTTTATTTTTGCCAGAGTATCCAATTTGCGCAGCGTGATACTTTTGTCGTGGACCATAATATGGAGCATGCAAATCCATGCAATTCAAGTGAAAGTAATCACAATCGCACGATTTCAACCTGCCAATGACGGTTTTACGTGATTTGACGAACTCGCGTTCGTACCCATTCGGAAGACTTCGAATCTGATGATGAACGTGTGAAGCCATCATCATATTCAGATTGAGCCTAGAGGTGAACGTTTGAAACTGAATATGAATATGAATATGATGGTGGCTTCACACTCGTGTAAGCTAGAGGGTTCGATGTTCAAGGTCAAAGGTCATTTCTGCCTGCTTCCATTGTTTGCTGCCTGTGTCTGCCTGCTTCAACTTAGTCTGATATTACTATCTCATGGTTCTCCTAAAACGACGAACCCGGAGAAATACCCAGAAGAATCGTAGATAGTTAACTCTTTTTGTACTTTTATTATCATGAACTAGTGTAAAAATGGTTGTCCTCCGTTCATGACAGTAATGAATCAAACAATAAATGCCAGTTTAGTAAAATCCAAACATGAAAACGAACTGACCTCACTTTTGAAAGAATCAATGACCTTTGACATCATTGACAGTGTAGAACGATGACGTAGTAGTGATCGCTCAACAAGGCACGAGTGTGAAGCCACCATCATATTCATATTCATATTCAGTTTCAAACGTTCACCTCTAGGCTCAATCTGAATATGATGATGGCTTCACACGTTCATCATCAGATTCGAAGTCTTCCGAATGGGTACGAACGCGAGTTCGTCAAATCACGTAAAACCGTCATTGGCAGGTTGAAATCGTGCGATTGTGATTACTTTCACTTGAATTGCATGGATTTGCATGCTCCATATTATGGTCCACGACAAAAGTATCACGCTGCGCAAATTGGATACTCTGGCAAAAATAAAAAGGAAGCATGCAAATCCATGCAATTCAAGTGAGAAGTAATCACAATCGCATGATTTCAAACCGCCAATGAAGGATTTGTGTGATTTGACGAACTCGCGTTCGTGCCCATTCGGAAGACTTCGAATCTGATGATGAACGTGTGAAGCCATCATCATATTCAGATTGAGCCTAGAGGTGAACGTTTGAAACTGAATATGAATATGAATATGATGGTGGCTTCACACTCGTCAACAAGGCTACTATTACTAAACGAACGAACGGCCTGTCGCGTCGCAGCAGTTCGTCAAAGTTTGAGTATTACCGGCGAAACTTCACATTTCTATTTACCATATTCTTAAAGGTAGTTGTAGCTTTTGAAAACATCTACACATGGCAACATCATCGGGTACGTCACGGAATCTTAGCAAGAAACAGACGTTGGAACTCAGGAAACGCCATTATGGGTATGTATCAAACCACCGGCTTGGATTGCATATATATGCGATATACCAGTGCACACCAGATTGCGCACCACCATTGTAGATATGGTATTATTGCATTGTGACACTTTTTGTATGTGATCGAAATGCTGTTTTGTCTGCAAATTGGCATGTGTTCAGTCGTAAAAGCGGTCAATCATCGAAGTACGAGATGATACTCGGTAGAAACAAAGCGCCTCTGTTTAACCATAGACAGTAGCCTTCACTTTGAGCAATATCCATTGTATAACCTTGCCTTGACGGTAACACGTAGCCTCGACCTCCAGTAGCCAGATCATCTCGACCCTCTCCCCTGTTTCAAAATTCTAATGACTAAATTGTCTTATTTTATATTTGTAAATTGTATTGTTGTTGGTTAAATGTTTAAAAAATGACTTTGTACTTTGACCGAAAAAGCAAACTCCCTGGTTAAATGTAATAGGTCGTTCTCAAAACAATTAATTACACTTCAATACAGAAAGAGCAAGTGAGAGTGAGAGTAAGCGAGAGAGAGAGAGAGAGAGAGAGAGAGAGAGAGAGAGAGAGAGAGAGAGAGAGAGAGAGAGAGAGAGAGAGAGAGAGAGAGAGAGAGAGAGAGAGAGAGAGAGAGAGAGAGAGAGAGAGAGAGAGAGAGAGAGAGAGAGAGAGCGAGTGAGTGTGTGTCATTTGCTGAACATATGTATGTTTGTTCAAGACAAATTGATTGGGTCATTGTTATGCACATTAGGTCTAAAAGTAAAAATAGAATTGTGGTAAAATGATGACTCTACCAATGTAACAATGTGTCTGTAATGAGCTGAGTTTTCATTTCATTGACAAGGAAATCCATGCATCACACAAATCTCAAGTAGCTTGAACTTCAGACTCTGATTGATGACAGGACTTAAGACTCAATCTGATGAAAATCCGATGTGGTGAAAGCAGCTAAATCACAGGGTGCTCAGGCTCATTTAGTTCTGTTTACAAATCTAAACAAAACAAAATAAACATACAAGTAAACAAACAAACAAACAAACAAACAAAATAACCTGACAAATGAGTATATATATACATGAGTAAACGACAACAAACTAACAAACAAACAAATATGATGGGAACATTCTTAGTGGAGTTTAGATTAAAAATTGTTCATGACATGATGATCCCATCAGTGATACGCAAATTAGGGCTAAAAGTTGTCTTTTTTTGTCAAAAATATATAGTTCCAAAAACTACTGAGCAGATTGGGCTGAAATTTAATGGTGATGCATCTGTGGATATGTACATGATACATGAACAGAAGTTGTATTCATTTCATAACGTGATGATCCCATCATCAGTGATATGCAAATTATGTCTAAAAATCTCAATTTTGGTCAAAAACTTATATCTTGAAACTGCATGATGAATGGGTTGAAACTCGATAGGGATGTTTCTGGAGGTGTTATTCTGCAGTTATTGTTCAATCACAGTTGAAAACATTTTGACACAATTGGCCCTAGTTCACACACACACACACACACACACACACACACACACACACACACACACACACACACACACACACACACACACACACACATATCATAGTACTGTAGTACTGAACAGCCAAATATTTCCTTGTTGTCCACATTACGAAGCACACTTGTTAGTTAGAGACAATAAAATGAAACAAAGAACAAATATATACTGAATTAATGTGTACTACAAAGAACAAATATATACTGAATTAATGTGTACTACAAAGAACAAATACTGACTAATAATAGAAAATAGATCAAATAGATTTTTTAAAAAAGGAGTACATTTCAAACATAAAGTTACCAATATGTATTTAAACTTTGTGGTGGATATATGACAAGGTGTTAAGATTTCCACCATGCTGCAGTCATTGTAGACAGTTATGAGAGGAGATGGATAGGGTAACTCCTCCTAGGTCACTTCTCTGTTATTTAATGCATTCGTTCACACACACACACACACACACACACACACACACACACACACACACACACACACACACACACACACACACACACACACACACACACACACACACACACACACACACACACACACACACACACACACACACACACACACACACACACACACACACACACACACATCAATATCCTTCTGACCTTAAGACATGCAGGATTATGAGTTAATACAATAGTAATATGGTAATGATATGAGGTCATAGCTTTGACCCAAAATGTCTAGCCTTATGTGGACAGTCAAATACCAAACTCATGTGACTAAATTTGTTCTAGACACACATACAATGTATATATACTGTACACATGAAATCAAAAATGGAAGAAGAAAACTTGTGCATATGCATATTAATATGTGCATTTCTAACCTTCACCATACAAAATGTCGACTCAGCAAAAAGAGTCTGAATGGTACGAGTACTTGATAGATGGATGCATGATATGAGGATGGACAGTATCATTATTTTGTGGGCTGACAGGCTGAACTGCATGTTGATCTACACGTCAGTTTGTGGGTCAATTTATGAGTCATTCAAAATTACAATTATTTGTATAAAATCAACCAAAACAAATATGTTTCCAAAAAATAAAAACAAATGAATACATTTTCGTACATATACATATCTATAAATAATCTGTATGAGTACATAAATATTCAGTCAATACTATGGTGATCATCCTCACTTAGACTAGTTCCTAACAGACCATATTTCGTACTACATGTATGTTATACTATACTGTCTAGTCTATCCCATTACTCTCCAACAGAATTCTGTGCTTCCCCTACAGAATTCATATAATCAGGGTGACATCATTGCGTCCTCATGTGATTTTAGTTTAAACAGCTGGAGGTGGCAGAGGTGGAGTCCTGGTTGGACATTTGCATATCATATCAGTCCTAGAAACATGAGAACGATGATGACAGCCATCAAGTTGTGATGGATTACTACTGATATGCGACCTTCATGCTTTGTCCACCATGGGGGTAGTCTTGCTGCTAGACGTTCGGGCTTTCTTCCGATACAATAAGCGAACAAAGTTTGCAGTGAGGGCTTGCCCGAACGTCTAGCAAATTTCATTTTCAGACTTCACATTCCATTGAGATGACATATGGCCATGGGATGATCCATGTATGCATATATAAATGTTAATATATTCAATAACCCATGACCTCTATACTGCTAATGCTCTTTAATACTAATGTCCAATATCACGTGATGATAACAAATTACTAGTCTCGCTGCCAGACTCGTGACTATCGTCCCTAATCTGTTTATGTATACCGAGCGGCGCAGCCGCGAGAAGAGAGGGACCAGTCCCGAGTCTGGCTGGAAGCGTTTGGATAGAAATACCCGCCAATGAAACTAGCTAATCGACAAATTGTTCAAACATACTAGCTACTGAATATTCTATATCCAGGAGGAGTCTGTTATAAATAGCAACTAATCATGTGTTGAGGATTTAATTACTTCAATGAATGACAATGTCACTCATTGTTCATTGCGTAATGTTAAGAGGAAGAAAACAAGCTTCCGCATTTACCATAAACACAAACTTGCAACAGGCAAGTAACAAACACAACGCATGAAAATGGAAAAAGTTACCAAGAAAACCCTCATCGCGATTGAATAATGGTATGCAGCAAATGACGCTCACAGAATTGAAGCCGAAACAAGTAGAGGCGATTCAAGCATTTTTGGAGGGACACGATGTCTTCTATCTCCAATAATTGTAGCGTTTTGCTGCGGTTTTGAGGGGTTTTTCGTCTGTTTTGGTGACTTTTTAAGTTTTAGTTTTTAACCCGCACCTAACACGCTACAATTCCTAGTGTAGGGATTCCAATCAGCTGATGCGATGCGGATCGGTATCACAGGTATCAACCCCTATTTTCGCCGAAATATCGACCTACCTACGGAAAATCTGACATTTCCTAACCGCAACACTTCTTGGGAATCCCCACAGCACAATCGACGCCCCGATCTGGCCTTTCCCCGTCAAAAATGGCTGCCGAAAATGCTAAACTAGACAATTTTGAAAACTTTCGCGGCTAGGAGAGCTCGGCAAATGTACCATGTGATCAATTACCTTCGTTCCATTTCCTTACAGTGCAGTGTTACTTTGAAACAAAAATCAACTGTAGCATGTATCATTTACTAGTATTTACATAGGAGAAAACGGGGGGGGGGGGACTGCGCGTGTTCAGGATGTGAAATCAACGGTGTACATTGTACATCAATAATGTACATCTGAATGAAAGACATAGAAATGTGTATACTAAGACAGAACAGAAATAGAATTTGTATAAATAAGCTTACAAAAATTCACACAAAATTGTTGCCTGCAACTTCATCCGTCTCTAACATAAGTATGGTGTTCCTGTAGTCTCGTAATCTTAATGTGGAATACATTGTATGTATTTCGAAACATAAACAGGAACACCATCAGGAGTTTTATGTGGTCACCATATACTTTAACCGGTGTTTTTGTTACCGAAGACATCATAGCCTTCAGGACAACAAATATAACCGTGACTGTGCGTAGGTGACAGTTCACGTGTCTTTGTTATGATCGCACTACGTTGAGATGTTATTTGCATACTTTGGCAAACCCACATAATGACGACATCACATTCCTTTCCAAACGCTTCCAGCCAGACTCGGGACTAGTCCCTCTCTTCTCGCGGCTTCGCCGCTCAGCATACATAAACAGATTAGGAACGATAGTTACGAGTCTGGCAGCGAGACTAACAAATTACTAACTATTATGTGTTATCAGTTAATGGTAATTGTGAGTTTGATGGGGGTGTTGACATTGTCATTCACACATTTCAGTTAAGGCATTGGTGGTTATTTTTACAAGCCCCTCCTTAAGCTGAATATGCATGAAAAAGATAGCTATTGTCCTCTGTTTGTACTTGTCGCTATTGCGGTTCTCTGATTGGCAGTTATTTATATCCCTGAACTGCAAGATGACATTTGCTAGACCTCAGATGTTCCACCCTCGATAGCGATGTTTGGTCGTGTGTCGTAAATTGTATCTGAAGAACATGTGAGGTCTAGCAGATAGACTAACCATGGGGTTGAACCACAGTTAACGCCTTGAGTAACAGGCTTGACCAGATGGTATAGTATTAAGATAATGTACATGTAGTATGGAATACGGTCCATCTGGAACTAGTCTAGACTAATCCTCACTGTGATAATGATTGGTTTAGTAATGACATGAATAGAATACAGTACAGTAAGCACAGTGTTGTGACAATAATAGTTACTGGATGTACTAATTATTCAATTATTCAATTTCAAGGTTGTGGCTGTTTCACCATTCCTTTCTGTTCCTCAGTGATGTAACTAGGGCCTAACTACTGATGTAGTGTCATTGTCATCTTACTGTGGACTGGCTAGTGTGTGGGAGCCATTGTATTAACTAGTCAGACTAATTAGTCCCGTTGGACAAAGTCCGGGATGGGACTTATGGATTGGGTTCCGTCTGTTCGTCCAGCCATGCCTGGACCGATTTTTTTCAAACTTGACTTGGTACAGGGGCAACATACTATGGCATACATATGCACATCAATTTGTTTCATTATACGATCCAATATGGCCGCCTAGCAGCCATTTTGTTTGCAAATTTTCCCTGTCTAAAGCCATAACTCAGACATGCTTGAACAGATCTCATTCAAAGTTGGTATTAGGACAGTGTTGTATAACATACATGTGCATATCCATTTTCGTCGTGATACAATCCAATATGGTTGCGTGGCAGTGATTTTGTTGGCACAGTTTTCATGTCCAAAGCCATAACTCAAACATGCTTGAACAGGCCCCCCCCCCCTCGTACCCGACCCATCCTTTATTGTTGAATGGTTTATTCCATCATGTCATCTTGAAGAGTAGGCATGTCCCATGTCCAACGAGGAGACACAACATATCTAAGTCTGTTTGATTTAGGTTCACAAGTGTTGTTGCGTGATCAGAGTAGTGATATCAAGAAAATGACAACATAAACTGCCAGTTCCTTAAAATCCAATCATAATGGGGACTATGTCATTCTCAATGACTTGTATATATTAGTTTCATGTACTGTATGGCACAACCCTGTTCCATCTTATAGATATTTAGTTTGATATATTGAGTATACATGTGTTTCATTTACAGTGAATCATGTAAGCTGTTCTTCAAATCTAGTCCGATCAAAATTGTGAGGGCTAGAGGGCAGTATATGTATGATGAAGAGGACAACCAGTACTTGGACTGTATCAACAATGTTTGCCATGGTAAGTGTCAGTATACATTGTGTATGTTATCAACAACATTTGAACTCACTATGGTAAGGCTTAAAATATTCTCTCTCTCTCTCTCTCTCTCTCTCTCTCTCTCTCTCACACTCTTGCTTACTCTCTCTCTCTCTCTCTCTCTCTCTCACACACACTTTTGCTTACTCTCTGTCTCTGTCTCTGTCTCTGTCTCTGTCTCTGTCTCTGTCTCTGTCTCTCTCTCTCACTCTTGCTTACTCTCACTCTCACTTGTTCTTTCTGTATTGAAGTGTAATGTAAAATATGGTGCATATGAACTCGCAATTGCAGTCACTGATGACATTGTGTTGTATATTTCATGTACA
The DNA here is from genome assembly GCF_964340395.1 of Glandiceps talaboti. NCBI lineage: Eukaryota > Metazoa > Hemichordata > Enteropneusta > Spengelidae > Glandiceps > Glandiceps talaboti. The sequence goes on from NC_135570.1 coordinate 17,136,275, forward strand.
TTGTAGTTGGCCATTGTCATCCAGATGTGGTCAGTGCCGCAGCTGAGCAGATGAAAGTACTGAATACTAATTCACGATTCCTCCATGATAATCTTGTCACATATGCAGAGAGATTAACAAGTACATTACCATCTAAGTTGTCTGTCTGCTACTTTACCAATTCTGGGTAAGTATTTATAAATCAAACTTACTTGTATTGTATGAGTCGTTGTAATCTTAATCATTATGATAATGGTATTCAGTACTTTGGTCTCTGGCCTAAAGTACAAAGTAAACAATAAAATCATACAGAGACACACAAAGATTTACTCAAAAATAAGAGACACTATAACTCTACAATACATCCACTCAATTGTCTTTCCCTACAATTACTTGCATAGAGAATAAATGTCACCAATCGTATGACATTAACATTCTCCATCTGCATTAGTAGCAGAAACTTCTGATAAGTACAATTTTTGTAGAAGTATAAATCAGCATACAGTAGGCAGACCAGACTGAAATGCTATTCATCTTCTATATCCCCTCTATTACAATAAATAAATTCTGTTTTGTCTGGGTATGCCACGTTTATGGTCAGTTTCTACTCTTAAATGATGTGCTGATGCCCTAAATCTACATAAAGCGAACTTCAGAGGGTTGTCCTCAATGAATGATAGATAAAACTCACACCCAAATTTATTTTGAAGTCACGATATTTATCTAAGTACATACCATGGTATGACACAGATACATTCATATACACATACACTCATCCTGTTTGCTATTTCACAATCACTTACTTTCTATAAGTGCATCGGCGCAAACCACAACCATTTAACGGTACCGTTCTTATTCTCATTCAAATACAATCTCAGTACTTGTGGCATACATGTAGCTAATTTATTCATTTTGTACGTAAACACTACTACCTATCAGATTGCCCCTTGCATGATGTCATTGCTTATGAATATGTATTACATATACTTGAGGTAGAAATACCATACTTGAAGAAGTAATAGCTCTGGTTTGCGAGAATGTATAAGTGTGACATAGCCCTACATACATGTATATGTAGACTAACATGACATATGGTTGGTGTATATCTGTGCTTAAGTCATGGCCTTACATTTTTGCCCCATTCTCAGCAACAGGTTGGACAAGCAGGTGCAAACAACCATATAATATGATATTCCAAAACATGGCCCAATTTATGTTGATACAGAGATAAGATATGAATGACTGATGATTCAGTTGTAGGAGTGTACGCTTTCAATTGAAGTTGAAGTTGAAGGGAACACTGATATCATTGAGGCTACAAAAATTCTATTGTACAGCAAGTGCTGATCAGATAGGTATTTGTGTGACAAAGAGACAAAACCTTGAACAAAATCCAGGCAGTAACTGGACATAAACATTCTGGAAAAGTAAATTTCACTTCAGAGTCAACAATTTTGAGAGACTGAAATATTTGTAGAATATAAGTTAATGAAAGCTGGGCAAAATTCAGACACTAATGGTGAAAAGGCAATGCCATGTAGGCAAGTCAAATGTAAAATGCAGCTGTAAACATATCCACAATATGTTAATCCCAGGTGATTAATTAATTTGACAAATATACAGTACTGACGTAGGCAGAGCTAGCTACCAGTATGGTTGCCAATAGCACCTTGATGTCCTAATCTTGAATGATTAGAGTAACAGCATTCTCGCCAACCAGAGTTATTATTTTTACCACTACACTTTGAAATAAATACTCTGGCATCTTACGGCTGTCAAAGTCATATCTCATGTATACATAATACATATTCATAAGCAATGACATCATGATAATCTGACCAATCAAAGTCCGTCTCTCAAAGAATGCGTTTCAGATAGCAATGGCCTCATGTTATGGCGAATTATTGCAACTGCTGCAAAGTTCGCGGCAACACAGAAAAAATACAAGATACTCACACATACAACTTTCCAATAAAAAAGTCCTAAAAACTATCATTGGGGACTTTCACACGGCGATTTTTAATGCTGCAGTAAAAGAAACCGTGGTTAGCGACGATGAGTCCAACACAGCAAGCTAGCGTGAACCACAAACGTTGTACAGATATACTGAGTGAATGTGAACGAGCGATTCAAAAGACCTGAGTGAAAGTTACTAGTCTCATTTAAATCTACTAGGATAACCAATATTTGACGGGGTTAAAGAGTATAAAGTAAGAACGGGGAAAGATTTGTTGAATATTTACATTAAGGGCTGATAAACAGATACTGTACAGAGTATTAATACTGGTACGGGTAATGAATGCAGTCGTCCTGGCGTACGTGTGCACCCAAGACACTGTGCTAAAAGGCCGTACTTAATTAGCATTCAGCCCAGGTTCAATTCCCTGTAAAATCAAGAATATGGTAAACAACACTTCAATTACTACAAGTTGTGAATGGAAGTAAGATTATCTCAAGTGAACTCGCTTGAATCAGCCAATCTTGGCTTGTTGTAACCATGGCCCTATTGAGATAATCCACGTTGTATATAAACCTACTTCAGTACTTGCCACAAACTCACGATTGTATCGGACGCCCGGTCTAACGGTACAACAAATCCATGCTCTTACAAGCCCTGCTTGACACTTTGAGGCAAGATTTATAGATCATTATTTTATGTCCATACATGTGTCAATCCAATCTTGTCTGTCGGATGGCAAAAATGAAATTTCAGCTACAAGAGCACAATTTGGCCAAGCCAGTTTTCAGTGTACGTACTAGGCTCTTGCCATGGCATTAGCAGTATATCACATGGTATGCAAGGGGCAATCTGATTGGTTGTAGTGTTTACGTACAAAACGAATAAATTAGCTATGCCATAAATAAGGATATAGTATATGAATGCATCCACGGCCTGTGGGAGGCTCGTTAAGACCATTGCTGTAAAACAGACTGTGGTTTGCGACTATGAGTAACAGAATAGTATCAACTTTTAAATTGACATTTTATCAACTTTCTATGTTAACTACACACAAATTCTCAAGACATTCGCATGTCCACACATACCAATTTTCTATGTTAACTACACACACATTCTCAAGACATTCACATGTCCACACATACCAACTTTCTATGTTAACTACACACACATTCTCAAGACATTCACATGTCCACACATACCAACTTTCTATGTTAACTACACACATATTCTCAAGACATTCACATGTCCACACATACCAAATTTGTTACCAAAATCACCAGCTGTTCATTGTTGTCATGGATTTCATAGAGGTATCACTGTTGTTCATTTATGAGTGTTCGCTGTCATAGTAGATGCTAGAAAAATCAAATTGATATGGAATGTTGTATGTCAGCACACACATGTACGCATATGAACTGGCATTGCTAAGAAATCCTATGTAACACTATGACAATGGATATATGACCTGACTTCATTTGTTGAAGATTCAACCCTAAAAAATAAATTCAGATAATTGATATTGACTAATAGAAATTAAAGAGATTCTCACAACTTGACCGTTACGTCCAGGATTGTTTTTTGACCAAAAGACACAGAATTTTGGTATTTAAAGTAAACAACGTCAAGTTGGTCTGATTTATAATGATCAAATTGACGAGAAATGTATTGTAGACAAATTAGTTTGTAAACATACCTGCGTGAACATACCAATATGTTCATTGAAATGAACGTATTGGTAATAATACTGGCACTTTATTGAAATGAACATATTGGTAATAATACTGGCACTTGATTGAAATGAACATATTGGTAATAATACTGGCACTTGATTGAAATGAACGTATTGGTAATAATACTGGCACTTGATTGAAATGAACGTATTGGTAATAATACTGGCACTTCATTGAAATGAACATATTGGTAATAATACTGGCACTTCATTGAAATGAACATATTGGTAATAATACTGGCACTTGATTGAAATGAACGTATTGGTAATAATACTGGCACTTGATTGAAATGAACATATTGGTAATAATACTGGCACTTCATTGAAATGAACATATTGGTAATAATACTGGCACTTTATTGAAATGAACGTATTGGTAATAATACTGGCACTTGATTGAAATGAACATATTGGTAATAATACTGGCACTTCATTGAAATGAACGTATTGGTAATAATACTGGCACTTCATTGAAATGAACGTATTGGTAATAATACTGGCACTTCATTGAAATGAACGTATTGGTAATAATACTGGCACTTGATTGAAATGAACATATTGGTAATAATACTGGCACTTGATTGAAATGAACATATTGGTAATAATACTGGCACTTCATTGAAATGAACGTATTGGTAATAATACTGGCACTTCATTGAAATGAACATATTGGTAATAATACTGGCACTTGATTGAAATGAACATATTGGTAATAATACTGGCACTTCATTGAAATGAACGTATTGGTAATAATACTGGCACTTCATTGAAATGAACATATTGGTAATAATACTGGCACTTGATTGAAATGAACATATTGGTAATAATACTGGCACTTCATTGAAATGAACGTATTGGTAATAATACTGGCACTTTATTGAAATGAACGTATTGGTAATAATACTGGCACTTCATTGAAATGAACGTATTGGTAATAATACTGGCACTTCATTGAAATGAACGTATTGGTAATAATACTGGCACTTCATTGAAATGAACGTATTGGTAATAATACTGGCACTTGATTGAAATGAACATATTGGTAATAATACTGGCACTTCATTGAAATGAACGTATTGGTAATAATACTGGCACTTCATTGAAATGAAGATATTGGTAATAATACTGGCACTTGATTGAAATGAACGTATTGGTAATAATACTGGCACTTGATTGAAATGAACGTATTGGTAATAATACTGGCACTTCATTGAAATGAACATATTGGTAATAATACTGGCACTTGATTGAAATGAACATATTGGTAATAATACTGGCACTTGATTGAAATGAACGTATTGGTAATAATACTGGCACTTGATTGAAATGAACTTATTGGTAATAATACTGGCACTTGATTGAAATGAACGTATTGGTAATATTACTGGCACTTGATTGAAATGAACATATTGGTAATAATACTGGCACTTGATTGAAATGAACATATTGGTAATAATACTGGCACTTGATTGAAATGAACGTATTGGTAATAATACTGGCACTTCATTGAAATGAACATATTGGTAATAATACTGGCACTTCATTGAAATGAACGTATTGGTAATAATACTGGCACTTCATTGAAATGAACATATTGGTAATAATACTGGCACTTGATTGAAATGAACATATTGGTAATAATACTGGCACTTCATTGAAATGAACGTATTGGTAATAATACTGGCACTTGATTGAAATGAACATATTGGTAATAATACTGGCACTTGATTGAAATGAACATATTGGTAATAATACTGGCACTTGATTGAAATGAACGTATTGGTAATATTACTGGCACTTCATTGAAATGAACATATTGGTAATAATACTGGCACTTCATTGAAATGAACTTATTGGTAATAATACTGGCACTTGATTGAAATGAACATATTGGTAATAATACTGGCACTTCATTGAAATGAACTTATTGGTAATAATACTGGCACTTCATTGAAATGAACGTATTGGTAATAATACTGGCACTTGATTGAAATGAACATATTGGTAATAATACTGGCACTTGATTGAAATGAACATATTGGTAATAATACTGGCACTTCATTGAAATGAACTTATTGGTAATAATACTGGCACTTGATTGAAATGAACATATTGGTAATAATACTGGCACTTCATTGAAATGAACTTATTGGTAATAATACTGGCACTTCATTGAAATGAACGTATTGGTAATAATACTGGCACTTGATTGAAATGAACATATTGGTAATAATACTGGCACTTGATTGAAATGAACATATTGGTAATAATACTGGCACTTCATTGAAATGAACGTATTGGTAATAATACTGGCACTTTATTGAAATGAACGTATTGGTAATAATACTGGCACTTCATTGAAATGAACGTATTGGTAATAATACTGGCACTTCATTGAAATGAACGTATTGGTAATATTACTGGCACTTTATTGAAATGAACATATTGGTAATAATACTGGCACTTCATTGAAATGAACGTATTGGTAATATTACTGGCACTTTATTGAAATGAACGTATTGGTAATAATACTGGCACTTGATTGAAATGAACATATTGGTAATAATACTGGCACTTCATTGAAATGAACGTATTGGTAATAATACTGGCACTTCATTGAAATGAACGTATTGGTAATAATACTGGCACTTCATTGAAATGAACATATTGGTAATAATACTGGCACTTGATTGAAATGAACATATTGGTAATAATACTGGCACTTCATTGAAATGAACGTATTGGTAATAATGCTGGCACTTCATTGAAATGAATGTATTGGTAATAATACTGGCACTTCATTGAAATGAACGTATTGGTAATAATACTGGCACTTCATTGAAATGAACTTATTGGTAATAATACTGGCACTTCATTGAAATGAACATATTGGTAATAATACTGGCACTTCATTGAAATGAACATATTGGTAATAATACTGGCACTTGATTGAAATGAACGTATTGGTAATAATACTGGCACTTCATTGAAATGAACGTATTGGTAATATTACTGGCACTTCATTGAAATGAACATATTGGTAATAATACTGGCACTTCATTGAAATGAAGATATTGGTAATAATACTGGCATTTTATTGAATAAACATATTGGTAATAATACTGGCACTTGATTGAAATGAAAGTATTATAATAATACTGGCACTTGATTGGAGTTCTTGCTAAAATAATAGGTAATCCATTCTAACAAGAATTTATACCTGTAACCATAGCAATGTAATCTTTTCTCCACAGGTCTGAAGCCAATGACTTGGCCATTCGTATTGCTAGAGCCCACACCAAACACCATGATGTAGTGGTACTTGATCAGTAAGTTTTATTTCATTATTACAATGTAGTGGTATTTGATCAGTAAGTTTTATTCCATTATTACAATGTAGTGGTACTTGATCAGTAAGTTTTATTTCATTATTACAATGTAGTGGTATTTGATCAGTAAGTTTTATTTCATTATTACAATGTAGTGGTATTTGATCAGTAAGTTTTATTCCATTATTACAATGTAGTGGTACTTGATCAGTAAGTTTTATTCCATTATTACAATGTAGTGGTATTTGATCAGTAAGTTTTGTTTCATTATTACAATGTAGTGGTACTTGATCAGTAAGTTTTATTTCATTATTACAATGTAGTGGTACTTGATCAGTAAGTTTTATTTCATTATTACAATGTAGTGGTACTTGATCAGTAAGTTTTATTTCATTATTACAATGTAGTGGTACTTCATCAGTAAGTTTTATTTCATTATTACAATGTAGTGGTATACTTCATCAGTAAGTTTTATTTCATTATTACAATGTAGTGGTATACTTCATCAGTAAGTTTTATTTCATTATTACAATGTAGTGGTATACTTCATCAGTAAGTTTTATTTCATTATTACGATGTAGTGGTATACTTCATCAGCAAGTTTTATTTCATTATTACGATGTAGTGGTATACTTCATCAGTAAGTTTTATTTCATTATTACAATGTAGTGGTATACTTCATCAGTAAGTTTTATTTCATTATTACGATGTAGTGGTATACTTCATCAGCAAGTTTTATTTCATTATTACGATGTAGTGGTATACTTCATCAGTAAGTTTTATTTCATTATTACAATGTAGTGGTATACTTCATCAGTAAGTTTTATTTCATTGATTGACATAAGTCCATATGACCATATGTGCATAGTAATAGTCATATGGTATCTATGATTGACATAAGTCCATATGTGCATAGTGATAGTCATATGGTATCTATGATTGACATAAGTCCATATGTTCATAGTGATAGTCATATGGTATCTATGATTGACATAAGTCCATATGTGCATAGTAATAGTCATATGGTATCTATGATTGACATAAGTCCATATGTGCATAGTGATAGTCATATGGTATCTATGATTGACATAGGTCCATATGTGCATAGTGATAGTCATATGGTATCTATGATTGACATAAGTCCATATGTTCATAATGATAGTCATATGGTATCTATGATTGACATAAGTCCATATGTGCATAGTGGTAGTCATATGGTATCTGTGATTGACATAAGTCCATATGTGCATAGTGATAGTCATATGGTATCTATGATTGACATAAGTCCATATGTGCATAGTGATAGTCATATGGTATCTATGATTGACATAAGTCCATATGTGCATAGTAATAGTCATATGATATCTATGATTGACATAAGTCCATATGTGCATAGTGATAATCATATGGTATATATGGTTGACATAAGTCCATATGTGCATAGTGATAGTCATATGGTATCTATGATTGACATAAGTCCATATGTGCATAGTGATAGTCATATGGTATCTATGATTGACATAAGTCCATATGTGCATAGTGATAGTCGTATGGTATCTATGATTGACATAAGTCCATATGTGCATAGTGATAGTCATATGGTATCTATGATTGACATAAGTCCATATGTGCATAGTAATAGTCATATGGTATCTATGGTTGACATAAGTCCATATGTGCATAGTGATAGTCATATGGTATCTATGATTGACATAAGTCCATATGTGCATAGTAATAGTCATATGGTATCTATGATTGACATAAGTCCATATGTGCATAGTGATAGTCGTATGGTATCTATGGTTGACATAAGTCCATATGTGCATAGTGATAGTCATATGGTATCTATGATTGACATAAGTCCATATGTGCATAGTGATAGTCGTATGGTATCTATGATTGACATAAGTCCATATGTGCATAGTGATAGTCATATGGTATCTATGGTTGACATAAGTCCATATGTGCATAGTGATAGTCATATGGTATCTATGATTGACATAAGTCCATATGTGCATAGTGATAGTCATATGGTATCTATGGTTGACATAAGTCCATATGTGCATAGTGATAGTCATATGGTATCTATGATTGACATATGACCATATGTGCATAGTAATAGTCATATGGTATCTATGATTGACATAAGTCCATATGTGCATAGTGATAGTCGTATGGTATCTATGATTGACATAAATTCATACAAATGTATGTGCATCGTAATAGTCATATGGTATGTAAGATTGACATAAGTCCATACATCATGATGTAATTATCATTTTTTACAGTGCCTACCATGGACACATGGTATCTTTGATTGACATAAGTCCATACAAGTTTAATTCTTCAGGAGGTGAAGGCAAAAAGGAATGGGTTCATGTGGTAGGTGTTTATGTAAATTTTGAGCCAAGCCTTTTGTCAAATTTATGTGCATTTCCTGCCTTCATACTAAAGATCAGAATATCATATGATACCATTGATACTGTTGTTTGCCCTGTGTGTATGTATATGCTACTATTAGGGTTTGTATGGATGTAAAACCATAAGGTGTGTGCATGTGTGTGTGTTTTGAAGTGTGTATGGGTATGTGTTAGAATGTATTCGTACCATACTGTTCATATTGTCTCACCAACTCTGGCTCTTTCTATCCTGATGCCCCATAGGCGCCAACTCCAGATACCTACAGAGGGTGCTATACCAGTGATGATGCTGGAGAAAAGTATGCATTAGAAGTGAAGAAATTAATAGATGAAGCTCACAATAATGGAAGACAGGTTTGTGATAATGCAATCTATAAAATACTGTTAAATGTGTATGAATGAATTGAATATAGACAAATATGGTTGTATAACATACTATTCAGCCAACTGATACAACTCTAAGTACAACCAAATGGCTGTCTGTCTGTCTGTCTGTCTGTCTTAAAAATAACAAAATCACCCAGAAACTAAGAAACTGCACATGGCAACACTAAAATGATGGTGCATATTGCACAGGTAACAACAACAATGGCTTGCATGTGGATAAACGCATTTGTGCTACAACACCATTGGTGCTATTTTTGGTAAAAATAACTTGAACTCCAAAACAGTAGTGTAGATTGGCCTGAAATTTGGTTTGGATGTTCTGTGTAATGGGTAGACGAAAGATTGTTCATGACATGGTGATCCTATCAGTGATATGCACATTAGGTCTAAAAAAAACTTAAATTCTGAAACTACTTTGCAGATTGGGCTGAAAGTTAATGGGAATGTATCTGGAGATATGTACATGTAGATAATAATAATATAATAATAATAATATGATTTATTTCCCAATATTTAAACATACAATATAAAAGGAAATAATACAATTACATGATAACGGGAAAGAGGAGATTGGAAGTAGTTATTAAGTAACTAATCAAGTCCATCCCCTTAAATACATACAGTGTACTTAATCAAACAAAATACAATAGTCTGGGCTTATGTTCAAAAAACATACAGCTACAACATACAATATATACATGGAAGAAAAATAACTAACTATTAACTAATTATTGTTTACAAGAAAAACTAGACACATGCAAATATTTTTTGTATTCTCGTTTGAATTTGGACCTGCATCGAATATTTCTTATATCAAGTGGTATACTATTCCACAGTTTTGAGCCTGCATACTTCACAGTGAATTGTCCTGTCCTATGTTTAGCTCTTGGGATACACAAGTCATTCCTAATACTTTGTCGAGTTGTGTATGCGTGATTAACCAGGATAAAAAAGTCTTCAAAAACTTGGGGTGTATTCCTATGAAGTACGTCATGAAGATAAAGGTGTATTCATGAGGTGCTGATCCCATATTAAAGAAATATACAAAATACACCAATTTCTTTTCAATCATGCCACCATTGTCACATAGAAGTAAGCATTTGAGGGTTGTGTTTTCTATCAAGACTTGAAATTTTGTTTAGCTTTTAACTTTAGTGTGTCATTTATTAAGCAAAGAAAAATAGCATGAGATTGTTGTGAGTCTTTGATTTCTTGTTATTTCAGATTAGTGCCTTTTTCAGTGAATCACTTCAGAGTTGTGGAGGTCAAATAATACCACCTCCAAACTACTTCAAGAATGTCCAGAAGTAAGTATCTTATTCAGGTTTTGCATTTATAAAAACAAACAAACAACCAAACTATAGTTTATTATAAAATGAGAATGACCTGTAAATGTTTCACAGTTTTCATTGTGGTCTTGTATTGTCACATGTTTGGCTTGTGAACGCAAGTTTACATATATTATTTTCGGCCAGGGCTGTCTAGGGCGCAATACTCTAGTCCGAGTCTGAGACCCATGTAAAACCTCAGAAACTCGCATTCGGATCAGACTGAACAGAAGTAGGTCTCATCGACTTGTTGGGGACTCGAATTATTGCTTGTTTTTATCACGGTCTACAGGTGATTATTATATATTTGATTATCGGTAGGTGGGTAGTGTTGTCAAGTTTTGTGCAGTCACCGCGGCCGCGGCGGTATACGTAGGATAGCCTTCCGCCGATCAAAGCTGAAGCAGTGTATGTACGTATTGACTCGGGAGAGCACATTTGTGTCGGGTTGAATTTATCCATGTGTTGATATAATCCATATTTATCAGATATATTGTAAAATTCTTCAAGTCGTACAGAAATAACGTCTCTAACATCAAAACAAACACTGAGAAATTGGACCGGACGTGGCTAAGTATCTAGTTGCAGGCTTTCTTTCATAACCATGTGCTGGGGTCACGACCTTGATTGCCGACGTCAATATTGTCCAATCATATAATATCATGAACGCATCGCGATATTTGATTTGTTGGTTTCCTAAACTGTATACTTCGAATACCATGATTCGTTACAAAATTCTTCTAATGAATATTAAATAGGCTTGTTGTATGAAGTGATATCGCAACAAGGGAAACCATACAAGTTTTCTTCCAGATGAGTTGCTAAAGTTATATAAATGACAACACGAAACTCACGAAATTTCCTTAATTCTTTACAATTTTATTGCTGATAATATGGGTAATCTAATAGCTAGTATATTTATTCGAGATAAATATGTTTACTTTGTTGCTAAATGGGCCGTTCAAAAGGCGACATCAGCGAGTATGAGTATAGTGGACTAAAATATGCTGTCGACGTGTCATGCAGGTCAAAAGTATTGTAATGCTTCTTGTCGGTAAATAATTAAAAAAAGCAGATAAATAACAGTCATTGAATGTGAAACACGCGATATTACAAGTGTTTATGTATATCTAGTCTAGCCATTTTGATTTATTTTGCCATAATATGGGGACACGGTATTGTTGCATTTATACCCACAGATACTGGTAATTAGTCAGAAAGTGTGAGTAAATATCGGTAAATGTTGGTTAATAAGACATGTAGAGTGTAGTTTTTGTTTACTGATGTCTATTACAACAACCTGCAATGTATTTTTTCACAACGCTGTTGAGTTTTATTCACCTGTTGACTACGTGCCTCATAGGCTACATGCTAATGAGTACCCTTTATGACGTCACAAAATCCTGTGGTCTAGGTGGGACCAGAAATACCCGAAAACTCTCGAAGTAAATCCGAAGGGAACTGACTGAAAAAAGGTCATTTTAAGGTGTTTGCAGACGCTTTTTTAAAGTTTTAAAACCAGAATACATTTCACAAAGATGTCATCTAGCAAAATACCAATAGTGAATGTGAGCATTTTGAATCACCTTTAATGGCAGCTATTGCTGCAAAAACTACTGCCATAACTAGTTCACACATTAGCTACATGTACGTTTATCTCGCCTGCCATTTTGAATGCATGACTGCCAGCAGTTTTCAAAGTACGAACCAAATGTTGAGTGACCATAATCTTTAGCACAACTGAACTGATAAGGTTCAGCAGTGCTATAGGCATCGTTAAATGTCTGTCTGTCTGTCTGTCTGTCTGTCTGGATGTGTGGATGTGTGGAGCTACATCATACATGTATGTTTATCTCACCTGCCATTTTGAATGCATGACTGCCAGCTGTTTTTCAAAGTATGATCCAAATGATGAGTAGCCGTCATTTTTAGCACAACTGAACTGATAAAGTTCAGTTGTGCTATAGGCATCACTAAGTGTCTGTCTTTGTGGATGTGTGTGTGTGTGTGTGTGTGTGTGTGTCTATGTGTGTGTGTGTGTGTGTCTATGTGTGTGTGTGTGTGTCTATGTGTGTGTGTGTCTATGTGTGTGTGTGTCTATGTGTGTGTGTGTGTATGTGTGTGTGTGTGTGTCTATGTGTGTGTGTGTGTGTGCGTGCGTGTGTGTGTGTGTGTGTGTGTGTGTATGTGTGTGTGTGTGTGTGTGTGTGTGTGTGTGTGTGTGTGTGTGTGTGTGTGTGTGTGTGTGTGTGTGTGTGTGTGTGTGTGTGTAAACAGTCAAAAGTCACTAGACCGATTGCCATGATATTTGATGGGTGTATTACCTTGGGTGTCTAGTTGGGAAATTTTTCAAATCAAAATGATCTAACCACTGATGTGATTTGGGTCATAAAATGTGATTTTGGGTCAAAAAACTACTCAGCAGATCAATACAAAGTTTGGTTGGAATGTTCTCGGAGGTGTTTTGCAGTTTAAGTTTTTTGAACAAAAAATCTTATTTTTTGACCCAAATCACACACCTGTGGTAAGATCATTTTGATTTGAAAAATTTCCCAACTAGACACCCAAGGTAATACACCCACCAAATATCATGCTATGACATACTAGTACAGGTATGCTAACAATGAAACTATTATCATGCTATGACATACTAGTACAGGTATGCTAACAATGAAACTATTATCATGCTATAATGTACTAGTACAGGTATGCTAACAATGAAACTATTATCATGCTATGACATACTAGTACATGTATGCTAACAATGAAACTATTATCATGCTATAATGTACTAGTACAGGTATGCTAACAATGAAACTATTATCATGCTATGACATACTAGTACAGGTATGCTAACAATGAAACTATTATCATGCTATAACATACTAGTACAGGTATGCTAACAATGAAACTATTATCATGCTATAATGTACTAGTACATGTATGCTAACAATGAAACTATTATCATGCTATGACATACTAGTACAGGTATGCTAACAATGAAACTATTATCATGCTATGACATACTAGTACAGGTATGCTAACAATGAAACTATTATCATGCTATGACATACTAGTACAGGTATGCTACAATTTCAGTATCAGTGAAGGTTTGCATTGACATTACCATTGTGGTTAAAATATAGTTTAACTCAAGTCAAATAGCTTATGAACTCCAGTTCCACTTCTTAATTAATTAAAAGGATTGCAAATTCAGCTTGTGTCTTTTATATTAACCACTCATCTTACTGACCCCGACTGAGGCACAAGGCTTATGATGGATGACAGCTTTAGTTATGTCATAATTGTACATATTTTCAACTAGGTATGTGAGAGATGCTGGTGGTCTATGGGTTGCTGATGAAGTACAGGTTGGTTTTGGTAGAGTTGGTAAACACTGGTGGGCTTTCCAAGCACAGGGACCTGGTAAGTGTTATACTTTTACAAATCAATTAATGTAATCTAATGACTAACTACATGTACAAAGTATGATAGTAACCATTGATCAATGCCATCTAATGACTAACTACATGTATAGAGTATGATAGTAATTATTGATCAATGTCATCTAATGACTAACTACATGTATAGAGTATGATAGTAATTATTGATCAATGCCATCTAATGACTAACTACATGTATAGAGTATGATAGTAATTATTGATCAATGTCATCTAATGACTAACTACATGTATAGAGTATGATAGTAATTATTGATCAATGCCATCTAATGACTAACTACATGTATAGAGTATGATAGTAATTATTGATCAATGCCATCTAATGACTAACTACATGTATAGAGTATGATAGTAATTATTGATCAATGCCATCTAATGACTAACTACATGTATAGAGTATGATAGTAACCATTGATCAATGCCATCTAATGACTAACTACATGTATAGAGTATGATAGTAATTATCGATCAATGCCATCTAATGACTAACTACATGTATAGAGTATGATAGTAATTATTGATCAATGTCATCTAATGACTAACTACATGTATAGAGTATGATAGTAATCATTGATCAATGCCATCTAATGACTAACTACATGTATAGAGTATGGTAGTAATTATTGATCAATGCCATCTAATGACTAACTACATGTATAGAGTATGATAGTAATCATTGATCAATGCCATCTAATGACTAACTACATGTATAGAGTATGATAGTAACCATTGATCAATGCCATCTAATGACTAACTACATGTATAGAGTATGATAGTAATTATTGATCAATGCCATCTAATGACTAACTACATGTATAGAGTATGATAGTAATTATTGATCAATGCCATCTAATGACTAACTACATGTATAGAGTATGATAGTAATCATTGATCAATGCCATCTAATGACTAACTACATGTATAGAGTATGATAGTAATTATTGATCAATGCCATCTAATGACTAACTACATGTATAGAGTATGATAGTAATCATTGATCAATGCCATCTAATGACTAACTACATGTATAGAGTATGATAGTAACCATTGATCAATGCCATCTAAAGACTAACTACATGTATAGAGTATGGTAGTAATTATTGATCAATGTCATCTAATGACTAACTACATGTATAGAGTATGATAGTAATTATTGATCAATGTCATCTAATGACTAACTACATGTATAGAGTATGATAGTAACCATTGATCAATGTCATCTAATGACTAACTACATGTACAAAGTATGATAGTAATCACTGATCAATATAATCTAACAATTGTGCCATAATTAGTCCCCGCCGGACAAAGTCCGGATGGGGACTTATGGATTGGTTCCGTCTGTCCGTCTGTCTGTCCGTCCGTCCGTCCGTCCGTCCCCCCCCCCCCGTCCGTCTGCCCCCCCCCATCCGTCTGTCCGCAGCTGTTTCTTGGAGATGCCTGGACCGATTTTTTTTCAAACTTGGTACAGGGGCAACATACTATGGCATACATATGCACATCAATTTGTTTTATGATACGATCCAATATGGCCACCTAGCAGCCATTTTGTTAGTGAATTTTCCCTGTCCAAAGCCATAACTCAGACATGCGTGAACAGATCTCATTCAAAGTTGCTATTATGACAGTGTTATATGACATACATGTGCATATTCATTGTTGTCGTGATACGATCCAATATAGCTGCCTGGCAGCCATTTTGTTTGCGAATTTTCCATGACCAAAGCCATAACTCAGACATGCTTGAACCATATGCTTGAACAGATCCCGTTCAAAGTTGCTATTAGCACAGTGATCTATGACATACATGTGCATATCCATTTTCGTCATGATACAATCCGATATGGCTGCCTGCCTCAAAGTTGGTATTAGGACAGTGTTCTATGACATACATGTGCAAATTCATTGTTGTCGTGATATGATCCAATATGGCTGCCTGGCAGCCATTTTGTTTGCAAATTTTCCATGTCCTAAGCCATAACTCAGACATGCTTGAACAGATTTCATTCAAAGTTGCTATTAGCACAGTGTTCTGTGACATACATGTGCATATCCATTTTTGTCTTGATACAATCCGATATGTTGATTTTGTTGGTGCAGTTTTCATGTCCAAAGCCATAACTCAGACATGCTTGAACAGAGTAGTGATATCAAAAACAACCATATGAGGCCAAACAACATTAACCAGGTTTGAATATGACAACATAAACTGCCAGTTCCTTAAAACCCAATCATAGCAGGGACTATGTGATTTTCAATGACTTGTTCTATGTTAACTTCAGATGTCATACCTGATATTGTTACTATGGGTAAACCTATGGGTAATGGACATCCAGTAGCTGCTGTTATCACATCCAAAGAAATTTCAGAAAGTTTTGCCCAGACTGGCATGGAATATTTCAACACAGTAAGTTCGTATCTCATACAATTAAAATATTTATTTCTCCCCCCGCCCCCAATATTTTTATTCGTTCAGCCATGGAAAAGTGACCTAAGAGGCCTTAGCACCCACTCATCTAGTGACTCATAGTAAAGTGACCCAAGGGACCTTATCACCACTCATCTAGTAACTCATGGTAAAGTGACCCAAGGGACCTTATCACCACTCATCTAGTGACTCGTAGTAAAGTGACCCAAGGGACCTTATCACCACTCATCTAGTGACTCGTAGTAAAGTGACCCAAGGGACCTTATCACCACTCATCTAGTGACTCGTAGTAAAGTGACCCAAAGAACATTATCACCCACTCATCTAGTGACTCATAGTAAAGTGACCCAAGGGACCTTATCACCACTCATCTAGTGACTCGTAGTAAAGTGACCAAAGGGACCTTATCACCACTCATCTAGTGACTCGTAGTAAAGTGACCCAAAGAACATTATCACCCACTCATCTAGTGACTCATAGTAAAGTGACCCAAGGGACCTTATCACCACTCATCTAGTGACTCGTAGTAAAGTGACCAAAGGGACCTTATCACCACTCATCTAGTGACTCATAGTAAAGTGACCCAAGGGACCTTATCACCACTCATCTAGTGACTCGTAGTAAAGTGACCCAAGGGACCTTGTCTCCACTCATCTAGTGACTCGTAGTAAAGTGACCCAAGGGACCTTATCACCACTCATCTAGTGACTCATAGTAAAGTGACCCAAGGGACCTTATCACCACTCATCTAGTGACTCGTAGTAAAGTGACCCAAGGGACCTTATCACCACTCATCTAGTGACTCGTAGTAAAGTGACCCAAGGGACCTTGTCTCCACTCGTCTAGTGACTCATAGTAAAGTGACCCAAGGGACCTTATCACCACTCATCTAGTGACTCGTAGTAAAGTGACCCAAGGGACCTTATCACCACTCATCTAGTGATTGTAGTAAAGTGACCCAAGGGACCTTATCACCACTCATCTAGTAACTCATGGTAAAGTGACCCAAGGGACCTTATCACCACTCATCTAGTGACTCGTAGTAAAGTGACCCAAGGGACCTTATCACCACTCATCTAGTGACTCATAGTAAAGTGACCCAAGGGACCTTATCACCACTCATCTAGTGACTCGTAGTAAAGTGACCCAAGGGACCTTGTCTCCACTCGTCTAGTGACTCATAGTAAAGTGACCCAAGGGACCTTATCACCACTCATCTAGTGACTCGTAGTAAAGTGACCCAAGGGACCTTATCACCACTCATCTAGTGATTGTAGTAAAGTGACCCAAAGAACCTTATCACCACTCATCTAGTGACTCATAGCAAAGTGACCCAAGGGACCTTGTCACCACTCATCTAGTAACTCATAGTAATGTGACCCAAGGGACCTTATCACCACTCATCTCGTGACTCATAGTAAAGTGACCCAAGGGACCTTATCACCACTCATCTAGTGACTCGTAGTAAAGTGACCCAAGGGACCTTATCACCACTCATCTAGTGACTCATAGTAACGTGACCCAAAGAACCTTATCACCACTCATCTAGTGACTCATAGTAAAGTGACCCAAGGGACCTTATCACCACTCATCTAGTGACTCGTAGTAAAGTGACCCAAGGGACCTTATCACCACTCATCTAGTGACTCATAGTAACGTGACCCAAGGGACCTTATCACCACTCATCTAGTGACTCGTAGCAAAGTGACCCAAGGAACCTTATCACCACTCATCTAGTGATTCATAGTAAAGTGACCCAAGGGACCTTATCACCACTCATCTAGTGACTCGTAGTAAAGTGACCCAATGGACCTTATCACCACTCATCTAGTGACTCATAGTAAAGTGACCCAAGGGACCTTATCACCACTCATCTAGTGACTCGTAGTAAAGTGACCCAAGGGACCTTATCTCCACTCATCTAGTAACTCATAGTAAAGTGACCCAAGGGACCTTATCACCACTCATCTAGTGACTCGTAGTAAAGTGACCAAAGGGACCTTATCACCACTCATCTAGTGACTCATAGTAAAGTGACCCAAGGAACCTTATCACCACTCATCTAGTGACTCTAGTAAAGTGACCAAAGGGACCTTATCACCACTCATCTAGTGACTCGTAGTAAAGTGACCCAAGGGACCTTATCACCACTCATCTAGTGATTGTAGTAAAGTGACCTTTGCTGTACTGTTTGTAATTAGCAATTGTTTTAATAAGATGCCAAAATTAACTTAGCCTCCTGTAAAATGATGTATTTTGGACAGATTTCAGCAGATGTGTTACTTATCGATGATGTAGTGTGTGATGTATGTGAGATATCTGATATTGTATGTAGTAACTGTTAGTAATTCCTTCAGAAGTAGTAACACACTGTATAAATGAAATACTGATAAAAACTGACAAAGTTATACTATTTTGTTTTTCCAGTATGGTGGCAATCCAGTGTCTTGTGCAATTGGTCTTGCAGTCCTTGATGTCATAGAGAAAGACAAATTGAGAGAAAATGCCATCAAAGTTGGAGATTACCTTGTCAAAGGTTTCAAAGAATTGATGTTGAAACACAAGATTATTGGTGATGTTAGGTAATCCACACATTTAACCTCCTAGCTGAGTCATTAAAAGCCATTCTCATTTCTAGTCAAGGAGCCAGGGAACCCACAAAACAAACAGTTGAAATTTCAGTAGAGTAATTAATATTGTATTGAGTAGAGGATGTCAGTTTTTACTGGAGGCCCTGTACACCAAAGTCAACAATCCATCACTTAATGCCAGTGTAGGAAAATATGACATTCCACCAATCTACAGTGACATCAATACAGAAGGTGGACAGTTAGATGTACATAACTGAGAAGTACTTTCACACACAAGACTAAAAACATTCAAAGTATCTGTCCAGGCAAAAAACAGAAATAAAAACCCAGTACATTGTTGTCCACAGAGGGTTTTAGCAGGGTACTGTGCAATGCCCTGGTATTGACGGCCAATGCCCTGCTTCAAATGTTTTGCGCATTCGTATATCAGTCGTATGCCCTGTCGTTATAATCTCCCACCTCTCATATTGTTCCATGAACATTTGCATCCTATGACCTCATCATTATTTCTTATCACATGTTAAACCTTCTAAGAAAACAAATACCCTAAAACAAACAATCATTCACACCTTTTCTGAAGTAAAGTAACACTATTGTGCCAAGCAATAACAGGCATGTTCATATTGCTTTTTCCGTGTCTTTTTTTCTCCGGCGTAAATAGGTGAGAACGATTAGTAAACAGAGGGGATCAGCTGTATGTGTTCACACATAGAATGTGACACCATTATCCGCCGGCGTAAACGATAAGTTCAACGATAAGTGCATAGTGCGATCACTGTAAACAACATGAGTTGTAGAGACTGCCTTGTGTTTTTTATTGCTGTATACGTTAAGCGTTCGAGAAATAAGCAGAGATGTCTTCTCATGCATGTTAACAATTTCACTCGTCGTCGCGTCGCGATGCCCACTTTAACTTTCGACAAGCCACACAACACGCTCGGCGTTGACATGTCGACCAACGTGAATTCATGTGTTTTCTATTCGTACAAATTCTGAATTTAGTCACATCAGTTGTTACCTCTTTCGCTGTTGTGGACCATGGGTGTATTACTATTAGTGAGGGACATATTGTATGCTCTATGATGATTGATAACCTTGATTCGAATGGCGACTTCTACAGCCAACAGGAAGTGATTTCGTTTACAGTCATCGCACTAATTTCCCGGACAGCAACTTAACGACGTTGCCAGCATGTGTATAAGAACAACAAAATGTTTGAGATGTGTATAGAAATATCGAGTCCTAGGTCACCGTATCACCGTATAAAAAATAGATGTATGCATGCGTTTTCTTGAAACGCTATTCACAAAGTAACCTGCCTAAGAAACGTCTCTTCTCAAATAATGATAGTTTGACATGTCGATATAGTACAGCAGATAGCCTACACAGCAGAGAACCACCGCCGGTTTCAGTATGAGTAAACCCCGGGAGTAAACGGCAAATAACTAATTTCTTTTCTTCAGCTAGTAAGACAGGTGGGAGTGATGGAAATGGTGAACAACCCACTAATAAAAAAATAATATCGCAACGAGACCGCAGGCAAATTCTGCCTTACGAAATACTTCCCACTCAAGGCCTTTCGTTGTTATGACGGCAAATTTGCAATTCCGTATATGTGATCTATGCACTGTGTGCATGTCTGTTACTGTACATGTAACAATATCAGTATTTATCAAATCTTGTATCGTCTTTACTTTAATTTATTTGAACTGGACAATCTTCAGAGGAATAAGTGTGACGTAGACATTCACTGGTAAAAAAGTCAAAAATGATTCACGCAATACTCAACTTCCAAACACTTACGGCACTGGTGAAATGACCCAATATATGTTATCAATTTCACTTCGCACATTAGTCGTCTGCTATGAAATATTTCAGTAAACCAAACGAAAAAAAAATCCTACCGAACACTAATTGTACATAATTACGTAATTACGTGATGTTGAGAACTAGCTGCATTCATTTGCAGATTAATTACGTGACACCATCTGACTTGCACATGTAAAACGGAACGGGTTCCCCCAGTCACCCCATTACTTTTCCAAGTACATTCACATTCAGTCTCAGTAAAAAACTTCAAGATGGAAATATCGTAAAATTAAAACCCGAGGACAAGTACCTAAAACGTAGACATCAATAGCAACTTTTACACAAACCATATATTCACAGATACATGTACCTCCAATGCTCACAGCGTTTGAACTTTTGTGGCTGTGATGCTCGCATGTCGGCCAAAATGTACCGTTAAAACTTATAATCGAGAGTTAATACAAAGGAAATCCACAAAATCTGAAGAGAATATTTACGCAAATTACAGTGCTATCTCAGCAACAACTTCTTTGATAGCAGTTTCCGTAAATACGGTGGCGAAGACATCGTGTGTTAAACATAAGGTTCTTTTCAGATAACGAAAACATATCTCACACGTGTTAAATTTTGGGCAATACGGTGGTTGAAATAGCAAATTAACGAGTCTTGTTCTCCTAATAATATTTCGCGTAAGTTTGGCTCTGCAATTCGACGGTTAGGAAAACCTAAAAGTAGCAACATTTTGAAACGGCGTTTTCAGTGTGACCTTGGCCATTTGCGTTACCGTTGGAGAAATTGTAGCGATTGCTTCCAGTCAAACATCGGAACGGAAAAAGGTACAAAAACAGAGAAAAGAACCCCAAAATCACAGTACACGCTACAGTTATTGCAGTAAGTATAAGACATAGTTTGAGTGAACCACGTAAACGTTACATGGGAGGCTGATTCATTGAAGGGATGATGTGTGTGGTACATCAATAATAATAACAATATTTATGATTCGTTGCCGACTTCAATGTTTTTTTTTATACATTGGTGGTTCTGAATAAAGATTAGCAAGCTTACCAAAGTGTGATAGTAAAGATGAGTATATAAATACAAACATGTTTATGCCAACTTATAACCAATACATGAAATGGTTTCTTCCGGACAAAGTTTTATGACTTCACCCATGGTGCTACACACCACTGTTCTAATAAACAAGAAAGGCCTAAGTACGCGGCAACATTAGTTTACAATATAAACATGTGGCTCGGTAATTGTCGATCGTACGAACTCTCAATATCGGTAATTTGCTGTCCGGGGAAATTAGTGCGATGACTGTAATACACCGATTGAGGGCGCTTACACCGGCGTAAAGCGTTCACACCTACAATTTAGTACAAGCTAATCCTTACCTCCGGAGGATCTGCGGAGCTGAATCAACCAAAACCTCCGCAGTAAAATAATCCACAGATTCTCCGGAGTCGACCATTCACACACGCAAATTACCTCCAGAGTTAATTTAAGACACTGATTCTCCGGAGAATAGGTCCTAGTGTGAACGGAGTAAACATGTTTCCCCTCCACTGTTTGTGCCAAGCAATAACATGTTTCCCCTCCAGTTTGTGCCAAGCAATAACATGTTTCCCCTCCACTGTTTGTGCCAAGCAATATCATGTTTCCCCTCCACTGTTTGTGCCAAGCAATAACGTGTTTCCCCTCCACTGTTTGTGCCAAGCAATAACATGCTTCCCCTCCACTGTTTGTGCCAAGCAATAACGTGTTTCCCCTCCACTGTTTGTGCCAAGCAATAACGTGTTTCCCCTCCACTGTTTGTGCCAAGCAATAACGTGTTTCCCCACCACTGTTTGTGCCAAGCAATAACATGTTTCCCCTCCACTGTTTGTGCCAAGCAATAACATGTTTCCCCTCCACTGTTTGTGCCAAGCAATAACATGTTTCCCCTCCACTGTTTGTGCCAAGCAATATCATGTTTCCCCTCCACTGTTTGTGCCAAGCAATAACGTGTTTCCCCTCCACTGTCTATGATTACATGAATTACATGGCAAATGTGATGTTGTAGACTTTTGACTTCAACGTCTTCAAAAAAGTATAACAGACTCATACACCTTTTGATAAAGTCATGATGTTAAGTCCAATCATTACTTTTATTAGCACAACTGATCTGATAAGGTTCAGTAGTGCTATAGGCATGGCAAAGTGTCTGTCTGTCTGTCTGTCTGTCTGTCTGGCTGTGTGTGTGTGTGTGTGTGTGTGTGTGTGTGTGTGTGTGTGTGTGAGTGTGTGTGTGTGTGGATGTGTGTGTGCGTGTGTTGATGTAAACGACTTAGTCCCGATTTCCCGCTATTGCGGGAATGTGCAAGCGTTAATCCTTTCACCACCGATTCCCACTATTGTAGGAACGCCAAAGTTCATTCACCTACCTCGTCATTTAAAGGTGATTCAAAATGCTCACATTCACTATCGCTAATTTGCTAGACGACATGTTTGTGAAACGCATTCTGGTTTTAAAACTTTTAAAAAGCGTCTGCAAACACCTTAAAATGACCTTTGGATTTACTTCGAGAGTTTTCGGGTATTTCTGGTCCCACCTAGACCACAGGATTTTGTGACGTCATAAAGGGTACTCGTTAGCACGTAGCCTATGACGAGCGTAGTCACTAGGTGAATAAAACTCAACAGCATTGTGAAAAAATACATTGCTGGTCGTTGCAATCGACATCAGTAGACAAAAACTACAGTCTACATGTCTTATTAACCAACATTTACCAATATTTACTCACACTTTCTGACTAATTGTCAGTGTCTGTGGGTATGAATGCTAAAATGTTATGTTCCCATATTATGGCAAAATAAATCAAAACGGCTAGACTAGATATACATAAACACTTGTAATGTCGCGTGTTTCACATTCATTGACTTTTATTTATCTGATTTTTATTATTTGCCGACAAGACGGCATCCTGAGGACAGCATATTTTAGCTCAATCGTACTCGCGTCGCCTTTTGAACAGCGCATTTAACAACAAAGTAAACATATTTCATCTCGAATAAATATACTAGCTGTTAGAATACCAATGGGAAACTTCAAGAAGGCATATCAGGACATGCAGTGCCACAATATATTTGTTGGTTTCATAATACACTAATTGATTCGATTTGCTCCCAGCATATGGAATCACGCTCCGAGTCATTGCATGTAAATGGAACTGTGACCGACCTAATTTTGTTGTCCATATATAAAATGAGAATGACCTGTAAATGTTTCACAGTTTTCATTGTGGTCTTGTATTGTCACATGTTTGGCTTGTGAACGCAAGTTTACATATATTATTTTCGGCCAGGGCTGTCTAGGGCGCAATACTCTAGTCCGAGTCTGAGACCCATGTAAAACCTCAGAAACTCGCATTCGGATCGGACTGAACAGAAGTAGGTCTCATCGACTTGTTGGGGACTCGAATTATTGCTTGTTTTTATCACGGTCTACAGGTGATTATTATATATTTGATTATCGGTAGGTGGGTAGTGTGTGAAATGTGCTGGGAACAATCTTAGGGGTGTTTAGATTAAGAATTGTTCATAACATGATGATTCCATCAGTGATATGCAAATTAGGACTAAAATGTGTAGCACAAAACTAACTCTCCCTCCCTCCCTCTATTTCTCTCTCTCTCTTTCTCTCTCTCTCCCTCTCTCTCCCTCTCTCTATTTCTCTCTCTCCCTCTCTCTCTCTATTTCTCTCTCTCTCCCTCTCTCTCTGTATTTCTCTCTCTCCCTCTCTCTCTCTCTTCCTCTCTATTTCTCTATCTCTCTCTATCTCTCTCTCGTTCTCTCTCACCCTCTCTCACCCTCTCTATTTCTCTATCTCTCGTTCTCTCTCTCGTTCTCTCTCTCTCTCTCTTTCTCTCTCTCTCTCTCTCTCTCTCTCTCTCTCTCTCTCTCTCTCTCTCTCTCTCTCTCTCTCTCTCTCTCTCTCTCTCTTTCTTTACATGTCTGTAATAATTGAAAACATAACATGCAAATGTTGAGATACTGATATTGTCTATATTTATTTGTAACAGGGGGATAGGTTTATTTATCGGTGTTGAACTTGTCCAGAGCAGAGAAACCAAGGAACCAGCTACTGCAGAGGCACAACACGTCATATACAGGTATACAGTCATTTTGAGCTTTTGTCAACACATACATGTTATTATTCATGAAAGATTCCAAAGCAGTTGGTAGGAATGGTCACGTTTTACAAGGGTGACTAAATAGAAGATGTTGAAAGGCATGATGATCCAAAACTTGTCAGCAAGTAACTGTACAGTTTATTTAGTGCTATATGATAGTAAAAAAATGGATTATTGACAAACAAAATGGTTGCGTTGACCAATTGCACCATTGTCCATGGATCATTAGTTTACTATAATTATCTCTTGAAGGAAAAGGACAATGATTTGAAAACAAAATAGTAGTGATGGTCAATTCAACCTCTGTCCTTAGTACTTGTAATGAAATCATTTTATTATACAGCTAGTACTTTGGCTGTCAGTTGACCTATGACCTAGAAATTTGATCACATGACAACAAGGCATTATGAATAATTACCAGCACACTGTAATCAGTTATGGTTGCAACCAATCACATATAGTGATAAATGTATTCTGATGTCAGCTTTGTGGTCACTACCACCCACCCACACACTTGAATGTTATGCCATTAGCAAACATTAGTGTCCACCTGGAAGTCCTATATTATCAAGTACATGTACAAACAAGTATCGCCATATGACCAATTTTTAGCTCCGCTATCAGTGAAAGCTGAGAGCGTAGCTTTAGGTATAGGTTGTATTAAATTATAGAGTATAGATGGAATCATTGGTGTCCGTCAAACTTTTATATTTTCATCATCTTCTCCGAAAGTGAGTCAGAAATCTTCGATATTTGGTGTGCATGTTCCCTTGGGGGAGGCTATTCAGATTTGTTCATGCCAAGTTGATCTGTGCCATTTTCAATTTTTTATGATTTTTTTTCAAAAAATGACATTTTCATCATCTCCTTGAAAACTACTCATCAGATTGCTTTGATATCTGGTGTGTTGATGCACAGAGGGTAGCTTACTTAGATTTGTTAATTTCAAGTCAGCACGTCTTCATTTTTATTTGTTATGATTTTTTTTGTAATTTGAAAAAAAAAATGAATATTATGACCGACGCCATATTGGAAATCAGTCGGCGAGACTTTAGGTAAACTGCCACTTTTCAAAAGACACTATTGACGTCAAACAAGCAATGTAATATGTGCTATAGTCATAATTCTACGCATTGGGCGCCCAAATGACAAGTGTTTGTTCGAAACACGGTTGTAAACTTCAA
Source organism: Glandiceps talaboti (assembly GCF_964340395.1). Lineage (NCBI taxonomy): Eukaryota > Metazoa > Hemichordata > Enteropneusta > Spengelidae > Glandiceps > Glandiceps talaboti. The sequence continues at coordinate 17,163,055 of NC_135570.1, forward strand.
ATCCAAATTCTGCACCCCTTCTACAAAATCAGTCAGTCCACAACATCCTCATTTGCATACTCTATCCTTCAGTTTGCGACTTTCCACAGCAAGTAACAACACAGGACGTTCTTGGTACTCACTAAAATCTCACTTCAGACCCACTATAAAAGTGTGATGTTTTCAGATAACATGTAACTTGTGATTAATTCTATATTGTCGTGCAATTTGGAGTGACAGTGAACCAGAATGAAGACAACTTGCGTAAGGAAGGCATGCCTAGGCATGCGGTTGAAGTTATGCAAGAGCAATCTCACTGCCGACTGTGAATCGACCAAACTTTGTTTATTGGCCGACAGTTCACATGTAAAGTTAAACGACATGAACGTGTCTTGCCACTTCCAAAATGCAAATATTTGGCAAGTAAAAATAATTAAAATAATACAACTTTAATTTGGCTTCAGACTTTGCATTATGTTTTGCGTATCTTTCCCCATTTTACATGTAAATCCGAAAAGGTTCTCTCTAGTAATGTCAGTGATCATACCGGGGCTGCTTTGAGTACGAGCGAAGTGAGGCATGTTGAGGTATTTTGTTGAGAATTATAAATATTGCGAAATGTCAAGTACAAGGGTTAAATACAATGGAATGATAAAAAAAAAATTGGCTGAGTCTGCTGACAGGCGCCGGTCACAAGAAACTCCGTAAATTAAAATATCAGATGATGTATGTATTAATCGCCATCTTAGTTTCCGTACGGTGACAATCCCAAGTACCCGGATGCACCAGGGACTAACCCGGAAGCAAGTCGTTGTCAGCCATACGTTACAGTGGTAACATCGTCCGAGAAATCGCTGCGTTCAGAGTGTCATTATTCACAGAATTGTTGTTTTCAAGTGAAAACCCATCTTGAATTGTATAACTCTAACAAATGAAGACATGTCAAGTTATATTTTGAAAGTTGTATCGCTAGTTTGAGACGATTTTCTCACGTGCTGATAGTACTATCGGGGCTTACTTAAGACCATGCTTGGCCTTGGACCTTACTCCAGTTCATCGGGAAGTTTAGCCAGTCCGATAATAATAAACACTTTTGATCACGCAGATTTTGTTGTTGTGATGAAAAGAAACAAATAAAAAAGATCACTTCAACCATTTCGTTGTGTTTTCTTTGTGAAAGGTAATCGAACATGAACGAGTGTTACCACTGTAAAGTATGGCTGAGAAATGACTCTCTTCCGGGTACTTGGGATTGTTGCCGCCGGTACGGAAACTAAGATGGCGATTAATACATTTCTTGCCTATATATATCTACTACAACTAGTACAAGTTGAATGTTGTTGACTTGGTAAATTTGTTAGAAAATTGAAATTGAAATTGCCTAAAAATTATTTTAGATCCCTAGTTTATTTCATTCATCATTAAAATTTTCCAGGGTTAAAGCTGTAAGACACTGGAATTATTTATAGCCAACCTCAAAATCCTCTTTTTTTAGCACAACTGAACTGAGGTTCTGTAGTGCTATAGGGATCGCCCGGTGTCTGTCTGTCTGTTTCTGTGTGTGTGTGTGTGTGTGTGTGTGTGTGTGTGTGTAAACAACTTAAAGTCAAAAACTGCTGAACCGATTGCCATGATATTTGGTGGGGCCATTACCTTGGGTGTCTAGTTGGGAAATTGTTCAAATCAAAATGATCGCATCACAGATGTGTGATTTGGGTCAAAAAATGTGATTTTTGGTCAAAAAACTTAAACTCAGAAACTATTGGGCAGATTGGTGCGAAATTTGGTGGGAACATTCTTAAGGGGATGTAAAGTAAGATTTGTCCATGACGGGATGATTCCATCAGTGATATGCAAATTAGGGCTAAAAATGTGTCTTTTTAGTCCCCGTGGACGTAGTCCGGAACGGGGACTTATGGATTGGGTTCCGTCTGTCCGTCCATCCGTCCGTCCGTCCGCAGCTGTTTCTTGGAGATGCCTGGACTGATCTTTTTCAAACTTGGTACAGTGGCAACATACTATGGCATATATATGCACGGCAATTTGTTTCATGATACGATCCAATATGGGCGCGTAGCAGCGCGCGTTTTGTTTGCTGTTCAAAGCCATAAGCCTTGTCCAAAGCCATAACTCAGATGTCATTGACAGTTGGTATTAGGTCAGTGTTTTATGACATACATGTGCATAAGTGTTCATTTTTTAAAAATATCCATGTCCAAAGCCATAACTTAGACATGATTGAACAGATCTCATTCAAAATTGGTATATCTATAAAGACAGTGTTCTGTGACATACATGGACATATGAGTAGGCCTGTTCCATGTCCAGAGTAGGCATGTTCCATGTCCAAGGAGCAGACACAGCATATCTTAGTCTGTTTGATTTAGGTTTACACGTGTTGTTGCGTGATCATTAGAGCAGTGATATAAAGTAATGGAATTGTATTTTTTTGTGTATCAAACTAATGTTATCATCATTGGGTGCAATGTGTTCATTTGAGATAAGCACAGCGATGCCCCCCCCCTCCCGTACCCGACTTATCGCTTAATGTTGAATGGTTTATTCCATGACGTCATCTTGAAGACTACGCATGTGGAACGAAGAGACACAAGACAAAGAAAATCGTATTGCAACATGCTAAAGCTTCTCTCTGTTCTCGAATGTCGTGGCTGGTTACATAAATCGGTAAGTATTTACTGAAAGTACTATTCGTACTTTGGAGTGGTGGTTGTTCTTGTTATTAGTTTCAGTAAATGTAGTGATAAGTAGTATACGTATTTTGGCGAGACATGTAGTCGTCCATTTAGTAGTAGCGTTTGTACGGTCAAGGTACAAAGAGTGGATGGTGGTGGCATGGTGATATGTAGATTCTCTGCTGTTGTCCGACAATTTTTTTTCGCTAGATACTATTCTTTGAGATCTTGTTCGTATTTTTGAGTGGTAGTTCTTGTTTTTAGTGTGATTGAATGTTATTAGTGTGAGTGAATATGCCAAGACATGTAGTCGTCCTTTTGGTAGTACTAGTAGCGTTTGTACGGTCAAGGTACAAAGAGTGGATGGTGGTGCTGGTGGCATGGCGATATGTAGAATCTCTGCTGTTGTCCGACATTTTTTTTTCGCTAGATACTATTCTTTGAGATCACTGAAGCTGCGTAATTTCTTATGTTTTGGATGTATGATTAGTTTTCTGTATGGTACGTGGTTCATTTTTTGCCAATCTAGAATCGATGTTGTTATTAGTGTGAGTTAATGTGCCGAGATGATATAGTCGTCCTTTTGGTAGTAGCGTATGTAACGGTCGAGGTACAAAGCGTGAACGGTGTAGTGACGAATGTATGTATGATTTAGTTTTCTGTATGGTACGTGGTTCATTTTTTGCCAATCTAGAATCTATGTTGTTATTAGTGTGAGTTAATGTGCCGAAACATAAAGTCGTCCTTTTGGTAGTAGCGTATGTAACGGTCGAGGTACAAAGTGTGAACGATGTAGTGACGAATGTAACGGTCAAGGTACAAAGCGTGAACGGTGTAGTAGCGTATGTAACGGTCGAGGTACAAAGCGTGAACGGTGCTGGCATAGAGGTTGGTTACGGTCGAGTTACAAAATGTGAACGGTGATGGCAAGGCGATATATAGTTTGTCTGTTGTCCGACATTTTCGTTCAAGGCGATATATAGTTTGTCTGTTGTCCGACATTTTGTTTCGCTATATACTACTCTTTGAGATTACTGACTCTGTAGCTGCGTTATACTTTGTTTTGAATGTATGACTTAGTTTTCTCTGTGTTACGTGGTTCATTTTGATCCAAACTAGAATCGTTGTATGGTACGTTTATAATGTTAGTTTGAATTTCTTTTTGTATCATAAGTGATACTCTTTGTGATCAATGAGTGTGTTTGTTCCAAACTAGAATGTTGTTCTTTTTGTATCACAAGTGATACTCTTTGTGATCACTGAGTGTGAACTACAACCTCAAACATTAAGCCACTACAACAACCACAAATATATAAAAAATTTGATCACACACATATACACACCACAAAACAACCATAAAACAATCATATCACAATACAATCAAACAAGAAATACAAAACAATATCTTTCATATTTTACAGAGAAATTATTACCGAAGATGGAACCTCATATAAAACAGATTGCAACATGGAAGACCTACAGCTACCAGCCACCATTTCCGTCACATACTATTCAAACACAATAATCACATACACTAAATAGTACTTATAAAGCTGCAGATGAATAACCAACTAAAGATCTAGTATGCTAGTAGTTATACTGTATACTCAGTAATAGTATTGATCTCAACTCAGTAATAGTATTGATCTCAATTACAGTAGAGTTTTCAGTTATAGTGTATAGTGTATTCTCAGTTATAGAGTAAACTCAGTAATAGTATTGATCTCAATTACAGTAGAGTTTTCAGTTATAGTGTATAGTGTATTCTCAGTTATAGTGTAAACTCAGTAATAGTATTGAACTCAGTAATAGTGTTGATCTCAATTACAATACAGTTTTCAGTTATAGTGTATACTCAGTAATAGTATTGATCTCAGTAATAGTATTGATCTCAATTACAATACAGTTTTCAGTTATAGTGTATACTCAGTTATAATATTGTTCTCATTTATATGTTCTCCGCAAATATAGTATGGTACTCACTTATTGTATTGCTCTCAACTTTAGTATAATTCTCACTTATAGCATTCATCTCAGTTATACTGTACTACTCAGATATAGTTTTATGTTCAGTTGTAGCATTGTTCTGTGTTCACATTTATGTTCTTTTGATACTGAATTTGATTTACTATAATATCTTTCACATGAATAAAAAACATATCACTTAATATCAAACTGTATCTGCATTACATTTTGTTCAACTCAATACAAACTGAACATTTCAATAATTTACCAAGATTATTGTACTAACCATTTACAAATCATTGATGTGGAATAAAATGGAAGAGAATGCACATTCAACAGCGAAATTAAACCACTATCACACAACACTTAAAGAAATAATATGCACCTTCAATATGTTCCATGATACAAATATATAACCTGTGTACAACCTATGCCACATGTATACATCACAATTAATTAAATACAAAAACAAATACACCTCAATCCACCAATTCCTAAAACACTCCCCACACACCCCCCACCCCAACTAAGCCCAACACATCCTTTACTACTGAACTAATTCAAAAACGTCATCTACAACAATACCACCAACAAACACACACAACAAAAACACTCATGTTCCATATCAAAACACACATATCAAAACACACAACAAATCTAACACTGATTGATATAAATCACAAGTGTTGATGCATGATCACACTACTGATATCAGACACAACCATGTGACGCCAAACACCATTAAAACCATGTTTGAAAATGACAACATAATGTGCCAACTCCTTAGAACCCAATCATAGCGAGGACTATGTCATTTTCAATGGCTTGTTGGTTAAAAATCTATAATTCCAAAACTACTGAGCAGATTGGGCTGAAATTTAATGGGAATGTATCTAGGGATGTATGGACAAAGAAATATTAAGCATACCATGATTCCATGAGTGATATGCAAATTAGGTGTAAAAATGTTCATTTTTGGTCAAAAACTTATATCTCAAAAAGTACTTGGTCACCGAGTCTGAAACTTGGTGAGATGTTTCTGCATGTTATTCTTCAAAACATTTTGACAAAATTGGCCCTAGCAACCATGACCACGCCCTTAGCAACAACCAAATGGCAGTATATTTTGGTCAAATAACAACATCATATGGTAGGCAAATGAATAAACATTCAAAAAATGTACGCAAATACCGTAGCAACCATGACCACGCCCATAGCAACAGCCAAACGGTCGTGTATTTCACAAAGATAACGACTGGGATTAATAGACAATTGAATAAACGTTCAAAAAATGTATGTAAATTTGCCTGGCAACAAGACCACGCCCATAGCAACAGCCAAATAATCATGTATATTGCAAAGATAACAACAGGAATAGAAAGACAAATGAATAAACATTCAAAAAATGTATGCAAATGTGCCTAGCAACAAGACCACGCCCATAGCAACAGCCAAATGATCACATATATTGCAAAGATAACAAAGGGGATTAATAGACAATTGAATAAACATTCAAAAAAATGTATGTAAATATGCCTAGCAACAAGACCACGCCCATAGCAACAGCCAAATAATCACATATATTGCAAAGATAACAACAGGAATAGAAGACAAATGAATAAACATTCAAAAAATGTATGCAAGTGTGCCTAGCAACAAGACCACGCCCATAGCAACAGCCAAATGATCACATATATTGTGAAGATAACAATGGAGATTAATAGACAATTGAATAAACATTCAAAAAATGTATGTAAATATGCCTAGCAACAAGACCACATCCATAGCAACAGCCAAATGATAGCATATATCGTAAAGATAGCAACATGGTTGGATAGGCAACTGGATAGTCATTCACCAAATGAACACTTATTGTTCTCATGTTAGCATTTTTAAAAACTGTACAGTTGTGCTACAACGCCATTGGCGGTATTTTTTTTCTGAGATTTTGTGTAATTTTTCATAACAGTAGATTTTTGTTATAAAATGGTGACTATGGTATAAAAGTACAATACATTACCAACTTCTGTGTAAAATGTGTTTTATAGTGAGACATCATATGAAACCACTAACCACTTTATTACATCGCTAAGACAAAACTGCATAGTGAAGAGCTGAAGAACTGAACCACTTCTACATGTCACCAAAATAAAAAATAAAATTAAAAAAAAAACAGCGGAGCTATTCTGACCGATAGGTCCGCTTGTTTGCTCAAAATACAAGATGTAGAAACTATTCTGTCTCTTTGATGTTAACCTACATAATGACCTCATTTCAAGATGGCCTAAATCTTTTGATCTTAGTAAGACAGATTTACAGGGTATTGTACCATGCATGAGCCAAGTTTAACAAACATGGAATATATAATCTGGTCATTCTACTTCATGACAACGCGTGTCTACATCACTGGTTCTGATGTGTTCGAAATATGAGTCAAAACATTCTAAATTGCCATTACTTTCCCCGATTTTCCTTGATATCACTGGCACTGATATAATTATGTTATTCTCAGATATTTTTCTTCATTCAGTGGGAAGTTCTTGTCACTACTATCAACTCATAGTGACAAAGCCCCCTTAGGTCACTCATATTTTCCTCGGCTTAACAAAGAAAAATATTGGTGAATAACATGTAATTATAACCTTCAAATGAAATAGGCACGGTTTCTTTCTTTTTGTCAACTGACTGACCAATATCACTTTTTTGTTCATATTAGGTTGAAAGAAAACTTTATCTTGTTGAGTGCAGATGGTCCACATAGAAATGTGTTAAAGTTCAAGCCACCAATGTGCTTCTCCATTCAAGATGCAGACCGTGTGATTGATCTGATTGACTTTACACTGACAGAGTTAGAACAACAAGGTACCAATACAGACTACATGAAAGATCACCATCTCATCCCTTCCAGTGGTAGTAACTCAAATTGTAAGAATGGCAGTGCTACAGACAAACCAACCCATTTTCTATATGGAGATGACAATGTCATAAGTGGTTTTGATTTTAACGATGAAGTACCCGTTGCCAAGAAGTCCAAGACAGACAACAGTACATAAGAATTATCGCCAAATACATGACAAAGTAAAACAATAGTACATAAGAATTATCACCAAATACATGACAAAGTAAAACAATAGTACATAAGAATTATCACCAAATACATGATGAAGGACATTTACAAAACAGACCAATAGATGTTGAATTGTTTACAACAGAATGACACTTTGGCTGCTGGTAGCCTCTTTTAACTTTGAATTAAATTAGAATGATTGCAATTTAACAATTACCAACTTGGAGTGCTCAGATGAAAATAATTAGAAATCATCCGTAGGTGATTGGTTATATATTGAAGAGCTTCCATGATGTGTATCAATTATGTCTGCGTTATAAGTATGACACTTAGCAGAAACAATAGGTCATTAAATTGAAATATGACACTTAGCAGAAACAATAGGTCATTAAATTGAAATATGACACTTAGCAGAAACAATAGGTCATTAAATTGAAATATGACTCTTAGCAGAAACAATAGGTCATTAAATTGAAATATGACACTTAGCAGAAACAATAGGTCATTAAATTGAAATATGACTCTTAGCAGAAACAATAGGTCATTAAATTGAAATATGACTCTTAGCAGAAACAATAGGTCATTAAATTGAAATATGACACAGCAGAAACAATAGGTCATTAAATTGAAATATGACACAGCAGTAACAATAGGTCATTAAATTGAAATATGACACTTAGCAGAAACAATAGGTCATTAAATTGAAATATGGCACTTAGCAGAAACAATAGACCATGAATATAAAGTAGATTGAAGCAAGTCTTCACTGTATAGATCAGGATCATTTACTTCTCTCAGCAGTTTTCCAAATCCTCTTGATGATACAAACTGCAAAGTTTGTATCATCAAAGACACGCCTAATCTCAAAGCAGGTTTGGGAGGTGTACATTCACAGATGTCATGCAATTTTACTGTCTTTTTAGCACAACTGAACTGAGGTTCAGTAGTGCTATAGCATGGATAAATGTCTGTGTGTGTGTGTGTGTGTGTGTGTGTGTGTGTGTGTGTGTGTGTGTGTGTGTGTGTGTGTGTGTGTGTGTGTGTGTAAGCGACTTAAAATAAAAAACTGCCAGACCGATTGGCTTGGTATTTGCTGGGGACAGTACTTAGGGCGTGTAGATGGGACATTGTTCAAATGAAAATGATCGCATCAGATATGTGTGTTTTGGGTCAAAAAACATGATTTGTAGTGTTAAAAAATGCATTGACTCAGCCTAGAAATGAAAGGTTCTTGTTTTATTGATGCAATGAAACCATTAATCTTTTATGGGCTATGTCACATCTCAATGTCAATGCTGTTTTTAACACATCTGAATTAAATCATAGACAATGTCAGTGATTAAAATAGGTTCATTCATGTTACAGACATGATAAAGAATCTTGTTTGAAAAAAACTTAAACTCAAAAATGTGTCTTTTTGGTCAAAAATCTTAATTCCAAAACTACTGAGTAGATTGGGCTGAAATTTAATGTGGATGGATCTATGGGCGTGCATATGAAGAAATTTTAAGCATATAATGATGTCATTAGTGATATGCAAATTAGGTATAAAATGTTAATTTTGGTCAAAAACATATCTCAAAAAGTACTTGTCAATAAGACTAAACTTGGTGAGATGTTTCTAGGAGGAGTATTCTGCAGATTTTCTTCAAAGATTTTGACACAATTGGCCCTAGCAACCATGACCAAACCCTTAGCAACAGCTGAATGACAGTATCTTTTGGTCATGGAACATCATCATCTGGTAGGCAAGTGTGTAAACATTCAAAAACTGTATGCAAATTTCCCTAGCAACCATAACTATGCACATAGTAACAGCCAAACGGTAGTGTACTTCACAAAGATAACAGGCATTCTTAGACAAGTGAACCAACATTCAAAAAGTATGCAAATAAGCCTAGCAACAAGACCACACCCATAGCAACAGCCGAACAGGTGTGTATTTCACAAAGAAAACAACAGGGATTCTTAAACAAGCAAACAAACATTCTAAAAGTGTATGTAAATGTGACTAGCAACAAGACCCACGCCCATAGTAACATCCCAATGATCACATATTTGCAAAGATAACATCAGGGATTCAGAGACAAATGAACGAACATTCAAAAAATGTATGCAAATATGTCTAGCAGCATGACCATGCCCATAGCAACAGCCACAGATCGCGTATATCGCAAAGATAACAACCAGGCTGGATAGGCAACTGGATAATCATTCAGCAAATGAACACCTATACCTAGCATGGATCAGAGCATGTGGTTAAACATTTTAAAAAACTGTACAGTTGTGCTACAATGCCATTGGCGCTATTTTACAGGGAATGAAATTAAGCAAATATTGTATTTCCAGAGTATGCATGGAATTTTACTGTGTGTTGTGATAAGGAGTGAATAAATCAGATATTGTATTTCAAGAATACCATTATACAAAGTTACTTAACACATTTCTTAATGCACATACTAACAACATTGGCAGTCTGTGGCAGTCACAATTACCCAAAATTTTACAATTAAGGGGCACTGTTTACCAGTCTGTTACAGTTACACAAAACTGTGTGGTGGGGGTTGGGGGGGGGGGGGCAATTAGGGGGCACTGTTTACCAGTCTGTCACAATTACACAAAACTGTGTGGTGGGGGTTGGGGGGGGGGGACAATTAGGGGGCACTGTTTACCAGTCTGTCACAATGACACAAAAGTGTACAATTAGGGGAGCACTGTTTACCAGCCTGTCACAATTACACAAAACTGTACAGTTAGGGGGCACTGTTTACCAGTCTGTCACAATTACACAAAACTGTGTGGTGGGGGTTGGGGGGGCAATTAGGGGGCACTGTTTACCAGTCTGTCACAATTACTCAAAACTGTACAATTAGGGAGCACTGTTTACCAGTCTGTCACAGTTACACAAAACTGTGTGGTGGGGGGGGGGGGGCACTGTTTACCAGTCTGTCACAATTACTCAAAACTGTACAATTAAGGGAGCACTGTTTACCAGTCTGTCACAGTTACACAAAACTGTACAGTTAGGGGGCACTGTTTACCAGTCTGTCACAATTACAGAATTACATTAGCTGCAGTACCCATTTTTAGTCCCTGCTGGACGAAGTCCGGGACAGGGACTTATGGATTGGGTTCCGTCCGTCCGGCGCTGTTTCTTGGAGATGCCTGGACCGATTTTTTCAAACTTGGTACAGGGGCAACGTGCTGTGGCATACATATGTACGTCAATTTGTTTCATGATACGATCCAATATGGCCACCTAGCAGCCATTTTGTTTGCGAATTTTCCCTGTCCAAAACCTCAGACATGCTTGAACAGATCTTATTCAAAGTTGGTATCAGCACAGTGTTCTATGACATACATGTGCATATTCATTGTTGTCGTGATACGATCCAATATGGCCACCTAGCAGCCATTTTGTTTTGCGAATTTTCCATGTCCAAAGCCATAACTCAGACATGCTTGAACAGATCTCATTCAAAGTTGGTATTAGGACAATGTTCTATGACATACATGTGCATATCCATTTTCGACGTGATACGATCCCCCATACCCGACCCATCCTTTATTGTTGTAGGCATGTTCCATGTCCAACAAGCAGACACAACATATCTAAGTCTGTTTGATTTAGGTTCACAAGTGTTGTTGCGTGATCAGAGTAGTGATAATTCCTTACAACCCAATCATAGCGGGTACTATGTCATTCTCAATGACTTGTTGTTGAATGGTTTATTCCATGACGTCATCTTGAAGAGTAGGCATGTCCCATGTCCAACGAGGACACACAACATGAGTAGGCATGTTCCATGTCCAACAAACAGACACAACATATCTAAGTCTGTTTGATTTAGGTTCACAAGTGTTGTTGCATGATCAGAGTAGTGATATCAAGAAAATGATAACATAAACTGTCAGTTCCTTAAAACTCAATCATAGCGGGGACTATGTCATTCTCATTGACTTGTTCTTCCGTAAGGAAGAGATATATTCGTGGATGAAAGTCTGTGTGTGTGTGTGTCTGTCTGTCTGTCTGGCTGTGTGTCTGTGTGTCTATCTGTGTCATCATTATCTCCATAAGGGCTGGCTCAATTCAATGAAATTTTGAAGATGTATTCTGTAGGGTAATGGCAAGACCTGATTAGGTTTTGGTAAAAATCCTGTGAATATTAATGAGCAATTGACGTACTATATACAGGGAAATTATTGCGCAGTCTTATTTTCGCACTTTGGGAGATCACAGTGATTACGTGCAGTTTAATTTTCGCTCAAGGCCATCAGTGTTTTTTTTTGTGTGAACATAAACAATACGTTGAGCTGAGAACAATGAAATTTGACACGGATTGATGGGCAGTATTGCTCTGTTGGCATCCGTCTGTTGCAGTCCGCTATTGTTTGCAACTGTGAAATTAACATACTGTAACACGTTGTCTCGTGACAAATGTAGATGTTAATTTGTTCAATTATGTAGACAAGTTACCAGATCACACAATACGAAAGTCGGGTAGCACACAGCCTCAAAGCAGGAGCCGTCAACACACATGCGTCAATATGGTACAGTCACACGTTTGGTGAAACACTAATCAAATCACGTCAGTGTCTCTGTTTTGCGTCTTCTTGGAATGAAGTTCAAAAGGTCACGTTGGTTACATTTTGATACTCAGTACTCAGAGAATGATTACACATTACTTACAATACTGTATATGATTCTTTTATCAATAAAATTGATTACACATTACTTACAATACTGTATATGATTCTTTTATCAATAAAATGGCATGAACAACCATTCAAACAATGTGTAAACTGAGACAAAGTTCTACGTCACCTCAACGATGATGCCCCGATTTCCGATTTGAAAGTGGACTTGTGTTTGTCAGAACTGAAACCAATCCATGCCAAGTGGATGGTCACACAAGTACATCCACACAGTTTTAATTTCGCACTCATGATCGAGCACGAAATTGCGCGAAATTAAAAATGCGCGCATGATTACCCTGTGTACAGTAATTAATGGTTTTCGGGAATTAGGCTATATCTCAAGAATGCATACTTCAAATTCATTATGACTTGGTACATACATTTGTGATACCAAAGCGTACCAGTCCTGAAAATATTACTAATGTAGCTTTTAGTTTGAATAAGTTATTGGCATATTTTCGGTAGGCCACAAGAAAGAAAAAATAGTTTCTCGTCAGGAAATGTTGTCTAAAGTGGTGCGACGATGCGATTATTTTTTTTTACATTCTCAAACAAATGTTAATCAATCTACTTATCATTGCAGTTACTGTTCTTTATATTTAGTACTTTACAGGAACTGTGTATGTGGGGAAGATGTCATAGGCTAGTTCATGATTAGTTTTGCAGTTGTCTTCACTGGTGGCAATTAATGTAGGGAGAGTTACTTTTGTGTTTTCCCTTTCATCTGCAGACTGAATTGGCTGGACATACATGAAAAAAAATTAACGCGGGAAGGGGGTACTTAAGTGATGGACGCTGACCAGAAACAATTTTTTTGTTTGGCCTTTAAAACTGTTTCTACGGTGAGTGCTATGCTACAACGTTCTATAAAGCTTCACATTACATGTTGTCATTGGCCAGGAGATCACTAATAGCAATGGGCAAATAGCAATCAATGAGAAAAAATAACTTATTGCATATGTTCTGTTGTATTCCAACAATTGTCTGTAGGAGTGACAACCTCAAAACTTTGCCCTTAAGGAAGACATTCAGTTTAAATCTGGTTATGACTTAAGAGATATCATGTGACATGTAGCATACAAAGCCTAATAGTTTTGTATGCCTCAATATGATTGGCTTTCACATACAACATAAACCCTAGTACTTTGAAAGGTTCAGTATGATTGGTTTCAACTACAACATACAAAGTCTAACCATTTGTAAGGTTCAATGTAATTGGCTTTCATCTACAACATTCACAGCTGGTTTTTATTAGCACAACTGAACTGATAAGATTCAGTAGTACTATAGGCATGGCAAAGTGTGTGTGTCTGTGTGTGTGTGTGTGTGTGTGTGTGTGTGTGTGTTTGTATGGGTGTGTGCAGGTGGATGTGTGTGTAAACAACTTGAAGTCAAAAACCGCCGAACTGATTGACATGATATTTGGTTGGTATATTGCCTCAGGTGTCTAGTTGGGAAATTGTTCAAATCAAAATGATCTTACCACCAGTGTGATTTTTGATAAAAAAAAACTTAAACAAAAACTACTGGGCAGATTGGTCTGATGTTTGCTGGGAACATTCTTAAATGTGTTAACAATTGTTCATGACATGATGATTACATCAGTGATATACAAATTAAGGCTAAAAATGTGTCTTTTTGGTCAAAAATCTTTAATTCCAAAACTACTCAGATCACATATATTGCAAAGATAACAGGGTTTAATAGACAAGTGAATAAACATTCAAAAAATGTATGCAAATATACCTAGCAACAAGACCATGCCCATAGCAACAGTCAAATGATCACATATATTGCAAAGATAACATCAGGGATTCAAAGACAAGTGAACAAACATTCAAAAAATGTATGCAAATATATAAAGCAACATGACCATGCCCATAGCAACAGCCAAATGATCCAGTATTTTGCAACTGGATAATCATTCAGCAAATTAACACCTATACCTAGAATGGATGCATCTAGAGATGTGTAAATGAAGGTGTATTTGCAACATGGTGATCCCATTGGTGATATGCAAATTACCTCTAAAAATCTCAGTTTTAGTCAAAAATTTAAATCTTCAAAACTACATGGTGAATGGGGATGAAACTTGGTAGGAATGTTTCTAGAGGTGTTATTTTGCTGCTATTGTTCAAACCATTTGATACAACACCCTAGCAACCATGACCATGCCCTTAGCAACAGTGAAATGATTATGCATATTACAAAGATAAGAACATGGATGGGTACGTAAATGAATAGAGATTTTAAAGATGTATGCAAATATGCCTAGCAACAAGACCACGCCCATAGCAACAGCCAAACAATGATGATGATTGTACATTGTAAAGATGAAACCTTGGATGGGTTGGTAAGTGAATAACGATTCCAAAAATGTAACCAAATATGCCTAGCAACAAAACCATGCCCATACATGTATCAACAGCCAAATACAGTTGTGCTAAACACAATTGCAACTATTTTCTTTAACATACAAAGTCTAATAATTTTGGGTGTGATGCTAAAAGAGTGTAATTATTTATATATCAAAATTGAAATTTAAGCTTTTTTTTATTTGCTTATAAAAGCTTTGCATATGTTAAAGACATGCAGAGTCTATTCATATAAACTATTAATCATTTTCTGTTTTTACCCATATGTGATGTAATGATGACGACCAGTAATGGAGAGTGTATGTGTGCTGTTGTCAATGTTTGTCTATGTGCCATTAAAGAATAATAATAGATAAAAGAAAATCTTGCCTTGCTTCATTTCTTACCCTTATCATTTTTAGCTCCCTGACAGGGTTGCTATTACATTGGCCTCCACCTGAAGGGGTTGCTATTACATTGGCCTCCATCTGAAGGGGTTGCTATTACATTGGCCTCCAACTGAAGGGGCTGCTATTACATTGGCCTCCACCTGAAGGGGTTGCTATTACATTGGCCTCCATCTGAAGGGGTTGCTATTACATTGGCCTCCAACTGAAGGGGCTGCTATTACATTGGCCTCCAACTGAAGGGGCTGCTATTACATTGGCCTCCATCTGAAGGGGTTGCTATTACATTGGCCTCCATCTGAAGGGGCTGCTATTACATTGGCCTCCATCTGAAGGGGTTGCTATTACATTGGCCTCCATCTGAAGGGGTTGCTATTACATTGGCCTCCATCTCAAGGGGTTGCTATTACATTGGCCTCCATCTGAAGGGGTTGCTATTACATTGGCCTCCATCTGAAGGGGTTGCTATTACATTGGCCTCCATCTGAAGGGGTTGTTATTACATTGGCCTCCATCTGAAGGGGTTGCTATTACATTGGCCTCCATCTGAAGGGGTTGCTATTACATTGGCCTCCATCTGAAGGGGCTGTTATTACATTGGCCTCCATCTGAAGGGGCTGTTATTACATTGGCCTCCAACTGAAGGGGTTGCTATTACATTGGCCTCCATCTGAAGGGGCTGCTATTACATTGGCCTCCATCTGAAGGGGCTGCTATTACATTGGCCTCCATCTGAAGGGGTTGCTATTACATTGGCCTCCAAGTGAAGGGGTTGCTATTACATTGGCCTCCATCTGAAGGGGTTGCTATTACATTGGCCTCCATCTGAAGGGGCTGCTATTACATTGGCCTCCATCTGAAGGGGTTGCTATTACATTGGCCTCCATCTGAAGGGGTTGCTATTACATTGGCCTCCATCTGAAGGGGTTGCTATTACATTGGCCTGCATCTGAAGGGGTTGCTATTACATTGGCCTCCATCTGAAGGGGTTGCTATTACATCGGCCTCCATCTGAAGGGGCTGCTATTACATTGGCCTCCATCTGAAGGGGTTGCTATTACATTGGCCTCCATCTGAAGGGGTTGCTATTACATTGGCCTCCATCTGAAGGGGTTGCTATTACATTGGCCTCCATCTGAAGGGGTTGCTATTACATTGGCCTCCATCTGAAGGGGTTGTTATTACATTGGCCTCCATCTGAAGGGGCTGTTATTACATCGGCCTCCAACTGAAGGGGTTGCTATTACATTGGCCTCCATCTGAAGGGGTTGCTATTACATTGGCCTCCATCTGAAGGGGTTGCTATTACATTGGCCTCCAACTGAAGGGGTTGCTATTACATTGGCCTCCATCTGAAGGGGCTGCTATTACATTGGCCTCCAACTGAAGGGGCTGCTATTACATCGGCCTCCAACTGAAGGGGCTGCTATTACATTGGCCTCCATCTGAAGGGGTTGCTATTACATTGGCCTCCATCTGAAGGGGCTGCTATTACATTGGCCTCCATCTGAAGGGGTTGCTATTACATTGGCCTCCATCTGAAGGGGCTGTTATTACATTGGCCTCCATCTGAAGGGGTTGCTATTACATTGGCCTCCATCTGAAGGGGTTGCTATTACATTGGCCTCCAACTGAAGGGGTTGCTATTACATTGGCCTCCATCTGAAGGGGCTGCTATTACATTGGCCTCCAACTGAAGGGGCTGCTATTACATCGGCCTCCAACTGAAGGGGCTGCTATTACATTGGCCTCCATCTGAAGGGGTTGCTATTACATTGGCCTCCATCTGAAGGGGCTGCTATTACATTGGCCTCCATCTGAAGGGGTTGCTATTACATTGGCCTCCATCTGAAGGGGCTGTTATTACATTGGCCTCCATCTGAAGGGGCTGCTATTACATTGGCCTCCATCTGAAGGGGCTGCTATTACATTGGCCTCCATCTGAAGGGGCTGTTATTACATTGGCCTCCATCTGAAGGGGCTGTTATTACATTGGCCTCCATCTGAAGGGGCTGCTATTACATTGGCCTCCATCTGAAGGGGCTGCTATTACATTGGCCTCCATCTGAAGGGGTTGCTATTACATTGGCCTCCAACTGAAGGGGCTGTTATTACATTGGCCTCCATCTGAAGGGGTTGCTATTACATTGGCCTCCAACTGAAGGGGCTGTTATTACATTGGCCTCCATCTGAAGGGGCTGCTATTACATTGGCCTCCATCTGAAGGGGCTGCTATTACATTGGCCTCCATCTGAAGGGGTTGCTATTACATTGGCCTCCATCTGAAGGGGCTGCTATTACATTGGCCTCCATCTGAAGGGGTTGCTATTACATTGGCCTCCATCTGAAGGGGTTGCTATTACATTGGCCTCCATCTGAAGGGGTTGCTATTACACTGGCCTCCATCTGAAGGGGTTGCTATTACATTGGCCTCCATCTGAAGGGGTTGCTATTACATCGGCCTCCATCTGAAGGGGCTGCTATTACATTGGCCTCCATCTGAAGGGGTTGCTATTACATTGGCCTCCATCTGAAGGGGTTGCTATTACATTGGCCTCCATCTGAAGGGGTTGCTATTACATTGGCCTCCATCTGAAGGGGTTGCTATTACATTGGCCTCCATCTGAAGGGGTTGTTATTACATTGGCCTCCATCTGAAGGGGCTGTTATTACATCGGCCTCCAACTGAAGGGGTTGCTATTACATTGGCCTCCATCTGAAGGGGTTGCTATTACATTGGCCTCCATCTGAAGGGGTTGCTATTACATTGGCCTCCAACTGAAGGGGTTGCTATTACATTGGCCTCCATCTGAAGGGGCTGCTATTACATCGGCCTCCAACTGAAGGGGTTGCTATTACATTGGCCTCCATCTGAAGGGGTTGCTATTACATTGGCCTCCATCTGAAGGGGTTGCTATTACATTGGCCTCCAACTGAAGGGGTTGCTATTACATTGGCCTCCATCTGAAGGGGCTGCTATTACATCGGCCTCCAACTGAAGGGGCTGCTATTACATCGGCCTCCAACTGAAGGGGCTGCTATTACATTGGCCTCCATCTGAAGGGGTTGCTATTACATTGGCCTCCATCTGAAGGGGCTGCTATTACATTGGCCTCCATCTGAAGGGGTTGCTATTACATTGGCCTCCATCTGAAGGGGCTGTTATTACATTGGCCTCCATCTGAAGGGGCTGCTATTACATTGGCCTCCATCTGAAGGGGTTGCTATTACATTGGCCTCCAACTGAAGGGGCTGTTATTACATTGGCCTCCATCTGAAGGGGCTGCTATTACATTGGCCTCCAAGTGAAGGGGTTGCTATTACATTGGCCTCCATCTGAAGGGGTTGCTATTACATTGGCCTCCATCTGAAGGGGCTGCTATTACATTGGCCTCCATCTGAAGGGGTTGCTATTACATTGGCCTCCATCTGAAGGGGTTGCTATTACATTGGCCTCCATCTGAAGGGGTTGCTATTACATTGGCCTCCATCTGAAGGGGTTGCTATTACATTGGCCTCCATCTGAAGGGGTTGCTATTACATCGGCCTCCATCTGAAGGGGCTGCTATTACATTGGCCTCCATCTGAAGGGGTTGCTATTACATTGGCCTCCATCTGAAGGGGTTGCTATTACATTGGCCTCCATCTGAAGGGGTTGCTATTACATTGGCCTCCATCTGAAGGGGTTGCTATTACATTGGCCTCCATCTGAAGGGGTTGTTATTACATTGGCCTCCATCTGAAGGGGCTGTTATTACATCGGCCTCCAACTGAAGGGGTTGCTATTACATTGGCCTCCATCTGAAGGGGTTGCTATTACATTGGCCTCCATCTGAAGGGGTTGCTATTACATTGGCCTCCAACTGAAGGGGTTGCTATTACATTGGCCTCCATCTGAAGGGGCTGCTATTACATTGGCCTCCAACTGAAGGGGCTGCTATTACATCGGCCTCCAACTGAAGGGGCTGCTATTACATTGGCCTCCATCTGAAGGGGCTGCTATTACATTGGCCTCCATCTGAAGGGGTTGCTATTACATTGGCCTCCATCTGAAGGGGCTGTTATTACATTGGCCTCCATCTGAAGGGGCTGTTATTACATTGGCCTCCATCTGAAGGGGCTGCTATTACATCGGCCTCCATCTGAAGGGGCTGCTATTACATTGGCCTCCAACTGAAGGGGTTGCTATTGCATTGGCCTCCATCTGAAGGGGTTGCTATTACATCGGCCTCCATCTGAAGGGGTTGCTATTACATTGGCCTCCATCTGAAGGGGTTGCTATTACATCGGCCTCCATCTGAAGGGGTTGCTATTACATTGGCCTCCATCTGAAGGGGTTGCTATTACATCGGCCTCCATCTGAAGGGGTTGCTATTACATCGGCCTCCATCTGAAGGGGCTGCTATTACATCGGCCTCCAACTGAAGGGGTTGCTATTACATTGGCCTCCATCTGAAGGGGTTGCTATTACATTGGCCTCCAACTGAAGGGGTTGCTATTACATTGGCCTCCAACTGAAGGGGCTGTTATTACATTGGCCTCCATCTGAAGGGGCTGCTATTACATTGGCCTCCATCTGAAGGGGTTGCTATTACATTGGCCTCCATCTGAAGGGGTTGCTATTACATTGGCCTCCATCTGAAGGGGTTGCTATTACATTGGCCTCCATCTGAAGGGGTTGCTATTACATTGGCCTCCATCTGAAGGGGTTGCTATTACATTGGCCTCCAACTGAAGGGGTTGCTATTACATTGGCCTCCAACTGAAGGGGTTGCTATTACATTGGCCTCCATCTGAAGGGGCTGTTATTACATTGGCCTCCAACTGAAGGGGCTGTTATTACATTGGCCTCCATCTGAAGGGGCTGCTATTACATTGGCCTCCATCTGAAGGGGCTGCTATTACATTGGCCTCCATCTGAAGGGGTTGCTATTACATTGGCCTCCATCTGAAGGGGCTGCTATTACATTGGCCTCCATCTGAAGGGGTTGCTATTACGTTGGCCTCCACCTGAAGGGGTTGCTATTACATTGGCCTCCATCTGAAGGGGCTGTTATTACATTGGCCTCCATCTGAAGGGGCTGCTATTACATTGGCCTCCATCTGAAGGGGTTGCTATTACATTGGCCTCCATCTGCATGTGTCAATCCATCAGTAATACATCATGTCATTTCTCAGACATGCAATATGCAATTTCATTCAAACCTGGCACACAGTTGGGGTTCACTGATTGGATGAACAACTTTTTGTGCTGATTGAGGGACTTTGAGCAGATGTGGTTTAGAACCACATTGGCATCTACACTAATGTTACACATGAAAAATAAAGGAATTGCTTTGAAAATCCACCCCCCCCCCTGGGGCCTGGTTTGAATTTTTTCATAACCCCCTCCCCCTTCCTTGACTCAAATTATTTTCATAACTCACACCATTTTACAGTCATAACTGGTAATGGTGTACAAACATTGCATAAATTGAAAGAGTGTTCCATTGAGACATCCATACATACACACACACACACACACATACATACATACATACATACATACATACATACATACACACATACATACATACATACATACATACATACACACACATACATACATACATACATACATACATACACACATACATACATACATACATACATACACACACACATACATACATACATACACACACATACATACACACACACACACACACACACATACATACATACATACATACATACATACATACATACATACATACATACATACATACATACATACATACATACATACATACATACATACATACATACATACATACATACATACATACAAAACCAAACTTTTTATTTTGAAATTGAATTTCCTCATAACATGATAGATGTAGCTTATTTCAAAAGGAAGAGGTAACAATGAATGCAGCTCATTCCCAAAGTAGTACCATAGGTAAAATTTGTAATTAGGTGGTATTAGTTGAATCAAAGTTTGAGGGAGCCAAGTATGGGTGAGTATGGGAGATTTTTGAAATTCAAGGAATAAAAGAATGCTTTCTGGTGCTATTTTAACATGTCAACGTAGTAATAATACTACATAAAATTTGAATCAAACTGAAAGGGAGCAGTCTGAGGGTAGGTACGGGGGGGGGGGGGGTCCCTTGAGCCCCTCTAAATTTTTGAAATTCAAGGACTAAAACTAAAATAATACTATCTGGTATTATATTAACATGTCAAGATGATAACAAATTAATATCCTCTCCTGACAACAATTGAAATCCTAATTCAGAATACAAACACTAGAAAAATTCTCAAAGTATTGTTGCATGCCATATAGTCCATTTAAAATTATGAAAACTTACAGTATACTCATATATTCATTTCATGTAAAAGAACGCCGTGTACTAAATTCTGTGCAATGAAAAGTTAGCTACATATTACCATATTCTTTGTTTTCAACATGTATTTGATATTTATCATTCATTCATTCATTCATTTATTCATTCATTCATTCATTCATATATTTATTTATTCATTTATTCATTCATTCATTTATTCATTTATTCATTCATTCATTCATATATTTATTCATTCATTCATTCATTTATTCATTCATTTATTCATTCATTCATTCATTCCTTTATTCATTTATTTATTTATTTATTCATTCATTCATTCATTCATTTATTCATTCATTTATTTATTCATTCATTTATTCATTCATTCATTTATTCATTCATTCATTTATTTATTTATTTATTCATCCATTCATTTATTCATTCATTTATTTATTTATTCATTTATTCATTTATTCATTCATTTATTCATTCATTCATTTATTCATTCATTCATTTATTCATTCATTCATTTATTCATGCATTCATTTATTCGTGCATTCATTTATTTATTTATTTATTCATTCATTCATTTATTCATTTATTCATTTATTTATTTATTCATCCATTCATTCATTCATTTATTTATTCATTTATTCATTCATTTATTCATTCATTCATTTATTCATTTATTCATTCATTTATTTATTCATTCATTTATTCATGCATTCATTTATTCGTGCATTCATTCATTTATTTATTTATTCATTTATTCATTCATTTATTCATGCATTCATTCATTTATTTATTCATTCATTTATTTATTCATTTATTTATTTATTCATTTATTCATTCATTCATTCATTTATTTATTTATTCATTCATTCATTTATTCATTCATTCATTCATATATTTATTCATTCATTCATATATTCATTCATTTATTTATTTATTTATTCATTCATTCATATATTCATTCATTTATTCATTCATTCATTTATTCATTCATTCATTTATTTATTAATTTATTCTTTCATTTATTTATTCATTCATTTATTCATTCATTAATTCATTCATTTATTCATTCATTTATTCATTCATTAATTCATTCATTTATTCATTCATTTATTTATTCATTCATTCATTCATTTATTCATTCATTCATTTATTCATTCATTTATTTATTCATTCATTCATTCATTTATTCATTCATTCATTTATTTATTTATTTATTTATTTATTCATTCATTCATTTATTTATTTATTTATTCATCCATTCCTTTATTCATTCATTCATTTATTTATTCATTCATTCATTTATTCATTCATTCATTCATTCATTCATTCATTCATTCATTCATATATTCATTCATTCATTCATTTATCGGAGTGTCTAGTACCACCGCGGTGGCAGTAGCCGATCCTCACTGGAACGGCTAGTGAGTGCCACCACCCGCGATATTTCTCGTTGCTGAACATTTCCCAACAAATAAATCACACAGAACTCCTCGAACGCTTCCATTCTACCTTATAATACCAAATGCAAACTAATTATTTCATTTCTCGTGCAGCGCACAATCGCTCAAAAAGTCACCGTAACGGCAGCCATTCGGCCGGGCATGCACCGATGTCATGCATACTGACACTTGTGACAACACCACTACAGAGACTGGTTGTGCGCTGCGCGAGAAATTAAATAATAGCCTTCCATTTGGTGTTTTAAGGTAAAATGGAAGCATTTGAAGAGTTCTGTGTGATCTATTTGTTGGGAAATGTTCAGCGACGAGAGATATCGTGGCCCGGGGTATCGTGGGTGGTGGCACTAGCCGTTTCAGTGAGGAATGGCTAGTGCCACCGCGGTGGCAGTAGTCTCTCCAGTGAGGACCGGCTGCTGACACCGGGGTGGTACTAGACTCGGCCTTCATTTATTCATGCATGCATTCATTCATTTATTTATTTATTTATTCATTAATTCATTAATTAATTCATTCATTCATTTATTTATTCATTTATTTATTTATTTATTTATTCATTTATTCATTCATTCATTCATTTATTCATTCATTTATTCATTCATCTATTCATTCATTCATTCATTCATCTATTCATGTATTCATTCATTCATTCATTTATTCATTCATTCATTCATTCATTCATTCATCTATTCATTCATTCATTTATTTATTCATCTATTCATTTATTTATTTATTTATTCATTCATTTATTCATTCATTCATTCATTCATTTATTCATTCATTCATTCATTTATTTATTCATTCATTCACTCATTCATTCATTTATTCCTTCCTTCCTTCCTTCCTTCATTTATTCATTCATTCATTTATTTATTTATTCATCTATTCATTTATTCATTTATGTATTTATTTATTTATTTATTTATGTATTTATTTATTTATTTATTGCATCCCTTTTGTTGCAGCTTAGGAGCAACAGAGACAAAAATAAGATTTATAAAACAAAAATAAAAAAATATGCTTCAAATGTTAGTTGTCAGAAAGTCTAGCCGTTAAACTATGCTATATTATCACAATCTTTTCTGTTTTCAATTGCTTCAATAAGGTATTGGTTGATAAGTTTATCTATTTGTTTACTTATAGACTCAATTGCTTCAATAAGGTATTGGTTGATAAGTTTATCTATTTGATTACTTATAGACTCAATTGCTTCAATAAGGTATTGGTTGATAAGTTTATCTATTTGTTTACTTATAGACTCAATTGCTTCAATAAGGTATTGGTTGATAAGTTTATCTATTTGTTTACTTATAGACTCAATTGCTTCAATAAGGTATTGGTTGATAAGTTTATCTATTTGTTTACTTATAGACTCATTGTAGTGTTTCGTATTATCTCCTATTAATAAACAGGGTAGTTCTTTCCCTTGTTTAACATCTTGATATAAGTTCAACTCTTTATTGTTGAGTAAGTTCTTCTGTTCCTTTCATTAAAATCTGTCGTTGTGTAGAATGGCTTTCACATGTAAAAAGAAAGTGTTCAAGTGTCTCATCAGCTTTTCCTCAACAAGGACATGTTGAATGTCATCCCAGTATCTGGTATGCATAAACTGACTGACACATAATCTACACAGTGATATTCTAGATGAGTTGATCCTATTTGGTCAGACTTTTCCCTCCTGTGTGGCTTCAGCTGTTTATTTCTTTAACCAGGTTATTCCTCACTACTTTATCAATAAATGATTTAATTATTTCATGTAACAGAACTCAATGTAAACTAGTAACGGTTTGATCAATACTGCAATCAATATACTGGCTACTGAAACTTCATGAATATATGTGTGTACATTTTCATAGGGGCTATGTATATGCAATATGCACTGAAATATTCTAACAGAAAAAACACTGTGTTAATAAATAACTTGCATAATTGTGTATATAGGTACTAGGTATGTTCTATACTACAGTGTTAGAGTACATTTTGAGTAGCCCCCCCCCCCCCCTTTCACTCCCCAGTTTTGAGTGACAAGAGTCTGGGTAACCAAGACTAACAATTATACGTTGCATCAAATGTCAATGAAATCAGGTCAGGTGATGGGTACATTCCATGTTTTTTAATTGTGGATTTCCATCGCATCTACCATTTATACTCATTCCTTTTGCATGTAATGTAATAAATAACAAATAGGTTTTGATTTCTACTTACCTACTACACACTCACTCTAACACACATCAAAACGTACATGCTGTGTAATTTTCAATAACAGTGAAATGTTATAAACCAAAACACACCCTTTTATGTGATTGTAATTTTCAATAACGGTGAAATGTTATAAACCAAAACACACCATTTTATGTGATTGTAATTTTCAATAACGGTGAAATGTTATAAACCAAAACACACCCTTTTATGTGATTGTAATTTTCAATAACGGTGAAATTTTATAAACCAAAACACACCATTTTATGTGATTGTAATTTTCAATAACGGTGAAATGTTATAAACCAAAACACACCCTTTTATGTGATTTCCAAGATAACAGCTGAGATTTTAAGTCAACATGTCTTTTGTTCCATACTTTTGATTAAATGTCGTTAGACATTAACCTCAGAGCTGGAGTTAGGTGCGGAACTGTGTCTTTCCCTAAGGTATGTAGCTAAATTATATGTATTACCTATGGAAGCTAAATTAGATAAACTAGATAAACTAGAAACACGGCTAAACTACATGACTTTATTGGAGACATATCGTTCTAAACTTTATAAACTATCCGCTAATAAGACAGACCGTCCTTGGTTTAAAAAGTTTTACAAGGATATATCCGCTAATTATCATGTCTAAATATCGTTCTAAACTTTATAAACTTAATGAACTTTCCGCTAATTAGACAGACCGTCCCTAAACGATATTTAGACGCAATAATTAGCGGATAGTCTATAAAGTTTAGAAGAATATTTAGACGCGATGATTAGCGGATATATTCTTGTAAAACTTTTGTAACCAGCCGACGGTCAGTCTAATTAGCTGATAGTTTATACAATTTATAAAGTTTAGAACGATATTTAGACGCGATAATTAGCGCGTAATGTATAACGTTTAGAACGATATTTGGATGCGATAAAGTTTCTAAAGTTTAAAACGATATTTAGAAAGTTTAGATTTAGATTTAGATTTAGACACTTCTAATTTATCAGTCTAAACTTCTAGCTAAATTTTCTAAATTTAGAAAGTTTAGATTTAGATTTAGACACTTCTAATTTATCAGTCTAAACTTCTAGCTAAATTTTCTAAATTTAGAAAGTTTAGATTTAGATTTAGACACTTCTAATTTAACATTTAACATTTCTATAGCGCCCTTTCTATTTTAAAACAAATATTCAAAAGCGCTGAACAATTACAGTTAAACATTAAAAACATTGGGAAATGAAATAAAATTTAGCTTTCTAAACTTCTAGCTAAATTTTCTAAACTGGCTAAAACACAATTCCGCACCTTAATAGTTGTTGGACGTCCCCACCAAACGTTGACTATATTTGGACACCAAGTTGTTGGACGTCCCCACCAAACGTTGACGATATTCGGACTCCAAGTTGTTGGACGTCCCCACCAAACGTTGACGATATTCGGACTCCAAGTTGTTGGACGTCCCCACCAAACGTTGACGATATTTGGACACCAAGTTCTTGAATGTCCCCACCAAACGTTGACTATATTTGGACACCAAGTTGTTGGATGTCCCCACCAAACGTTGACGATATTCGGACTCCAAGTTGTTGGACGTCCCCACCAAACGTTGACGATATTCGGACTCCAAGTTGTTGGACGTCCCCACCAAACGTTGACGATATTTGGACACCAAGTTCTTGAATGTCCCCACCAAACGTTGACTATATTTGGACACCAAGTTGTTGGACGTCCCCACCAAACGCTGACGATATTCGGACTCCAAGTTGTTGGACGTCCCCACCAAACGTTGACGATATTCGGACTCCAAGTTGTTGGACGTCCCCACCAAACGTTGACGATATTTGGACACCAAGTTCTTGAATGTCCCCACCAAACGTTGACTATATTTGGACACCAAGTTGTTGGATGTCCCCACCAAACGATGATATTTGGACACCACGTTATTGGATGTACCATCAAACGTTGACGATATTTGGACACCACATTATTGGATGTCTCCACCAAACGTTGACCATATTTGGACACCACGTTATTAGATGTCCCATCAAACGTTGACCATATTTGGACACCACGTTATTAGATGTCCCATCAAACGTTGACCATATTTGGACACCACGTTATTAGATGTCCCATCAAACGTTGACGATATTTGGACACCACGTTATTAGATGTCCCATAAAACGTTGACGATATTTGGACACCACGTTATTAGATGTCCCATCAAACGTTGACCATATTTGGACATCACGTCATTAGATGTCCTATCAAACGTTGACCATATTTGGACACCACGTTATTAGATGTCCTATCAAACGTTGACGATATTTGGACACCACGTTATTAGATGTCCTATCAAACGTTGACGATATTTGGACACCATGTCATTAGATGTCCTATCAAACGTTGACGATATTTGGACACCACGTTATTAGATGTCCTATCAAACGTTGACGATATTTGGACACCACGTTATTAGATGTCCTATCAAACGTTGACCATATTTGGACACCACGTTATTAGATGTCCTATCAAACGTTGACCATATTTGGACACCACGTTATTAGATGTCCTATCAAACGTTGATGATATTTGGACACCACGTTATTAGATGTCCTATCAAACGTTGACGATATTTGGACACCACGTTATTAGATGTCCTATCAAACGTTGACGATATTTGGACACCACGTTATTAGATGTCCTATCAAAGGTTGACCATATTTGGACACCACGTCATTAGATGTCCTATCAAACGTTGACGATATTTGGACACCACGTCATTAGATGTCCTATCAAACGTTGACGATATTTGGACACCACGTTATTAGATGTCCTATCAAAGGTTGACCATATTTGGACACCACGTCATTAGATGTCCTATCAAACGTTGACGATATTTGGACACCACGTTATTGGATGTCCTATCAAACGTTGACGATATTTGGACACCATGTCATTAGATGTCCTATCAAACGTTGACGATATTTGGACACCACGTTATTAGATGTCCTATCAAACGTTGACGATATTTGGACACCATGTCATTAGATGTCCTATCAAACGTTGACGATATTTGGACACCACGTTATTAGATGTCCTATCAAACGTTGACGATATTTGGACACCATGTCATTAGATGTCCTATCAAACGTTGACGATATTTGGACACCACGTTATTAGATGTCCTATCAAACGTTGACGATATTTGGACACCATGTCATTAGATGTCCTATCAAACGTTGACGATATTTAGACACCACGTTATTAGATGTCCTATCAAACGTTGACGATATTTGGACACCATGTCATTAGATGTCCTATCAAACGTTGACGATATTTGGACACCATAAAATAACACTAAACTACTATTATGATTTCAAAAAGTTAAACCGATTTATACATTTGAGTAATAGTGTTAATGAACTTACAAGTTTTACAAGGATATATCCGCTAATTATCATGTCTAAATATCGTTCTAAACTTTATAAACTTAATGAACTTTCCGCTAATTAGACAGACCGTCCCTAAACGATATTTAGACGCAATAATTAGCGGATAGTCTATAAAGTTTAGAAGAATATTTAGACGCGATGATTAGCGGATATATTCTTGTAAAACTTTTGTAACCAGCCGACGGTCAGTCTAATTAGCTGATAGTTTATACAATTTATAAAGTTTAGAACGATATTTAGACGCGATAATTAGCGCGTAATGTATAACGTTTAGAACGATATTTGGATGCGATAAAGTTTCTAAAGTTTAAAACGATATTTAGAAAGTTTAGATTTAGATTTAGATTTAGACACTTCTAATTTATCAGTCTAAACTTCTAGCTAAATTTTCTAAATTTAGAAAGTTTAGATTTAGATTTAGACACTTCTAATTTATCAGTCTAAACTTCTAGCTAAATTTTCTAAATTTAGAAAGTTTAGATTTAGATTTAGACACTTCTAATTTAACATTTAACATTTCTATAGCGCCCTTTCTATTTTAAAACAAATATTCAAAAGCGCTGAACAATTACAGTTAAACATTAAAAACATTGGGAAATGAAATAAAATTTAGCTTTCTAAACTTCTAGCTAAATTTTCTAAACTGGCTAAAACACAATTCCGCACCTTAATAGTTGTTGGACGTCCCCACCAAACGTTGACTATATTTGGACACCAAGTTGTTGGACGTCCCCACCAAACGTTGACGATATTCGGACTCCAAGTTGTTGGACGTCCCCACCAAACGTTGACGATATTCGGACTCCAAGTTGTTGGACGTCCCCACCAAACGTTGACGATATTTGGACACCAAGTTCTTGAATGTCCCCACCAAACGTTGACTATATTTGGACACCAAGTTGTTGGATGTCCCCACCAAACGTTGACGATATTCGGACTCCAAGTTGTTGGACGTCCCCACCAAACGTTGACGATATTCGGACTCCAAGTTGTTGGACGTCCCCACCAAACGTTGACGATATTTGGACACCAAGTTCTTGAATGTCCCCACCAAACGTTGACTATATTTGGACACCAAGTTGTTGGACGTCCCCACCAAACGTTGACGATATTCGGACTCCAAGTTGTTGGACGTCCCCACCAAACGTTGACGATATTCGGACTCCAAGTTGTTGGACGTCCCCACCAAACGTTGACGATATTTGGACACCAAGTTCTTGAATGTCCCCACCAAACGTTGACTATATTTGGACACCAAGTTGTTGGATGTCCCCACCAAACGATGATATTTGGACACCACGTTATTGGATGTACCATCAAACGTTGACGATATTTGGACACCACATTATTGGATGTCTCCACCAAACGTTGACCATATTTGGACACCACGTTATTAGATGTCCCATCAAACGTTGACCATATTTGGACACCACGTTATTAGATGTCCCATCAAACGTTGACCATATTTGGACACCACGTTATTAGATGTCCCATCAAACGTTGACGATATTTGGACACCACGTTATTAGATGTCCCATAAAACGTTGACGATATTTGGACACCACGTTATTAGATGTCCCATCAAACGTTGACCATATTTGGACATCACGTCATTAGATGTCCTATCAAACGTTGACCATATTTGGACACCACGTTATTAGATGTCCTATCAAACGTTGACGATATTTGGACACCACGTTATTAGATGTCCTATCAAACGTTGACGATATTTGGACACCATGTCATTAGATGTCCTATCAAACGTTGACGATATTTGGACACCACGTTATTAGATGTCCTATCAAACGTTGACGATATTTGGACACCACGTTATTAGATGTCCTATCAAACGTTGACCATATTTGGACACCACGTTATTAGATGTCCTATCAAACGTTGACCATATTTGGACACCACGTTATTAGATGTCCTATCAAACGTTGATGATATTTGGACACCACGTTATTAGATGTCCTATCAAACGTTGACGATATTTGGACACCACGTTATTAGATGTCCTATCAAACGTTGACGATATTTGGACACCACGTTATTAGATGTCCTATCAAAGGTTGACCATATTTGGACACCACGTCATTAGATGTCCTATCAAACGTTGACGATATTTGGACACCACGTCATTAGATGTCCTATCAAACGTTGACGATATTTGGACACCACGTTATTAGATGTCCTATCAAAGGTTGACCATATTTGGACACCACGTCATTAGATGTCCTATCAAACGTTGACGATATTTGGACACCACGTTATTGGATGTCCTATCAAACGTTGACGATATTTGGACACCATGTCATTAGATGTCCTATCAAACGTTGACGATATTTGGACACCACGTTATTAGATGTCCTATCAAACGTTGACGATATTTGGACACCATGTCATTAGATGTCCTATCAAACGTTGACGATATTTGGACACCACGTTATTAGATGTCCTATCAAACGTTGACGATATTTGGACACCATGTCATTAGATGTCCTATCAAACGTTGACGATATTTGGACACCACGTTATTAGATGTCCTATCAAACGTTGACGATATTTGGACACCATGTCATTAGATGTCCTATCAAACGTTGACGATATTTAGACACCACGTTATTAGATGTCCTATCAAACGTTGACGATATTTGGACACCATGTCATTAGATGTCCTATCAAACGTTGACGATATTTGGACACCATAAAATAACACTAAACTACTATTATGATTTCAAAAAGTTAAACCGATTTATACATTTGAGTAATAGTGTTAATGAACTTACCCATACTGTTGGCAATAAACCCATCCTTAGTTCTCATTAGTTAATGGAATGCATCAATATTTGATAGTTTTGATATGTTTCATCGTAGACTGATAACTCATTAAACAATTTGATTCTGGCTTTATTTATTGAATCGTTGTTGTTGACGAGGGCCTATGATCAAAAACCTGTTCTTATTAATTTATATGTTGGATTATGTCATTTGATAGTGGACGAAGGGTTGGGTACAACTTAATAAATAAATCATTGACAAAGTGGGTTTATAATCAACCACCACGTGATGTGATAGTCATGGTCCATTAGTGACATATTAAATCGACCATTTTATTGGTCATTAGGATCTAACCACACTTTGATCCCCTATTTGTACAGAATAGTTTAGAGTTGGAATAATCCAACATTTACTCAGGTGTCAGTCCTGAGTTAAGTAAGATCCAAGTCAAATCTTGTGTTGATCACAGTTGAAACCAATCAGTTTACCCTGCTATGACTGTGAGGCTGACCGTTCCTACAACGATGGACTAGTAAATAACATTGTTTACATAGTCTTTTGTAACGACCTACAGGTGAGTATTTCAATTTTGAATTCTATTATATATTTAGTAAACAGATATTCTTTCCTTCACAGCCAAACAACAAGAACAGGATAGTGTCATAACAACCTTCCATTATTGATAAGTTGTGACCTTGTACATGTTATAGCTCCAAATACCAATTTGTTATCTATAAATTATAATCATAATGCTATTCCTCATAAATCTATATCCACACCATAACAAAACATAAAATCTGATGGGTATACACACGTCTCTAATAAAAGGGCGAGAGACTGTTTGGTTTCTTGAATTCTTTCTTTTTCATATCTTTTCTTTTGACGATCATGTTTTCTCAAGCCATGATGTAATGTCAACACAGAGAAGTATTTCCCATCCAGGTTACTAATACACCATTTGATTTCGGGGGGGGGGGGGGGGGGGGCTGGAGGATTTCCTACAAAAAAAAACATTTGTCGCCGACCAAAAGCAGGAAAAAAAATTCCTGACCAACTCAAGACATAATTTTTTTCCAGGTTATACCTATGAGCTAAAAAGATTGTGTGGCAAGTGCAGAAACTAGCTAGAAATGTCAAATTTCCAGGTACATGTGTTTCTGGTGCCGTAATCCTGTAATTATTCATAATGATAAAATGATGGTATGGCATGCAACAATATACTTTGAGGATTTTCATGGCGTTAGTTTTCTCATTTCAATTGTGATCAGGAAAGGGTATTGTTATTATCTTGACACTTTAAAATGACACCAGATAGCACAGTGACTCTTTTAGTCCTTAAATTTCAAAAGGTTCTAGGGGCGGGAGGGGGAGCCCCATCCCGTAACCCCCCCCCCCCCCCACACACACACACTGATTCAAAGCTTAACTAGTGTTGTTTCCACCTTGACATGTTAGATAGCATTACAAAGCATTCTTTTAGTTCTTAAATTTCAAAATTTTCTAGGGTACATACCCCACACTGTTCCCTTGTATTTTGATTCAAATTTTACCTCGTATTATTGATTCTAGACAAGTTGCCCCCGTCGACGTCCTTGTGCCCCCACCCCCACCCCGGCCTGCTGTGCTCCCCCCGGTCATTTTACCCCGGCCTGTTGCCCCCGATCATTTTACCCCGGCCTGTAGCCCCCATTATATATATCAACATATAGTCCACATCGTCAAGGTGGATTGATCATGAATGTACATATTAAGAGTGACTTATAGTTCATGAATTGATCTCGCATGCATACTAACTGTCACGGTTCATTCACGGTCCCTCTATCACAGTCCCTATAGAGTGACTCTGGTTCATTCACAGTCCCTCTATCACATTCCCTATAGAGTGACTCTGGTTCATTCACGGTCCCTCTATCACAGTCCCTATAGAGTGACTCTGGTTCATTCACAGTCCCTCTATCACAGTCCCTATAGAGTGACTCTGGTTCATTCACGGACCCTCTATCAAAGTACCTATAGAGGGATTCTGGTTCATTCACGGTCCCTCTATCACAGTCCCTATAGAGTGACTCTGGTTCATTCACGGTCCCTCTATCGCAGTCCCTATAGAGTGACTCTGGTTCATTCACAGTCCCTCTATCACAGTCACTATAGAGGAACTCTGGTTCATTCACGTCACAGTCCCTCTATCAAAGTACCTATAGAGGGACTCTGGTTCATTCACAGTCCCTCTATCACAGTCACTATAGAGTGACTCTTGTTCATTCACGGTCCCTCTATCACAGTCCCTATAGAGTGACTCTTGTTCATTCACTGTTCCTCTATCACATTCCCTATAGAGGGGCTCTGATTCATTCACAGTCCCTCTAGCACATTCCTATAGAAGGACTCTGGTTCATTCATGGTCTCTCTATCACAGTCCCTATAGAGTGACTCTGGTTCATTCACAGTCCCTCTATCACAGTCACTATAGAGGGACTCTGGTTCATTCACGGACCCTCTATCACAGTCCCTATAGAGTGACTCTTGTTCATTCACTGTTCCTCTATCACATTCCCTATAGAGGGGCTCTGATTCATTCACAGTCCCTCTAGCACATTCCTATAGAAGGACTCTGGTTCATTCATGGTCTCTCTATCACAGTCCCTATAGAGTGACTCTGGTTCATTCACAGTCCCTCTATCACAGTCACTATAGAGGGACTCTGGTTCATTCACGGACCCTCTATCAAAGTACCTATAGAGGGACTCTGGTTCATTCACTGTCCCTCTATCACATTCCTATAGAGGGACTCAGGTTCATTCACAGTCGCTCTATCACAGTCCCTATAGAGTGACTCTGATTCATTCACGGTCTCTCTATCACATTCCCTATAGAGTGACTCTGGTTCATTCACGGTCCCTCTATCACAGTCCCTATAGAGTGACTCTGGTTCATTCACAGTCCCTCTATCACAGTCCCTATTGAGTGACACTGGTTCATTCACGGTCCCTCTATCACAGTCCCTATAGAGGGATTCTGGTTTATTCACTGCCCTCTATCACAGTCCCTATAGAGTGACTCTGGTTCATTCACAGTCCCTCTATCACAGTCCCTATAGAGGAACTCTAGTTCATTCACAGTCCCTCTATCACAGTCACTATAGAGGGACTCTGGTTCATTCACAATCCCTCTATCAAAGTACCTATAGAGGGACTCTGGTTCATTCACAATCCCTCTATCACAGTCCCTATAGAGGGACTCTGGTTCATTCATGGTCCCTCTATCACAGTCACTATAGAGTGACTCTGGTTCATTCACGGTCCCTCTATCGCAGTCCCTATAGAGTGACTCTGGTTCATTCACGGATCCTCTATCAAAGTACCTATAGAGGGACTCTGGTTCATTCATGGTCCCTCTATCACAGTCACTATAGAGTGACTCTGGTTCATTCACAGTCCCTCTATCACAGTCACTATAGAGGAACTCTGGTTCATTCACGTCACAGTCCCTCTATCACAGTCACTATAGAGGGACTCTGGTTCATTCACAGTCCCTCTATCAAAGTACCTATAGAGGGACTCTGGTTCATTCACGTCACAGTCCCTCTATCACAGTCACTATAGAGTGACTTTTGTTCATTCACGGTCCCTCTATCACAGTCACTATAGAGGAACTCTGGTTCATTCACGTCACAGTCCCTCTATCACAGTCACTATAGAGGGACTCTGGTTCATTCACAGTCCCTCTATCAAAGTACCTATAGAGGGACTCTGGTTCATTCACGTCACAGTCCCTCTATCACAGTCACTATAGAGTGACTTTTGTTCATTCACGGTCCCTCTATCACAGTCCCTATAGAGTAACTCTTGTTCATTCACTGTTCCTCTATCACATTGCCTATAGAGGGGCTCTGATTCATTCACAGTCCCTCTATCACATTCCCTATAGAGTGACTCTGGTTCATTCACAGTCCCTCTATCACATTCCCTATAGAGTGACTCTGGTTCATTCACAGTCCCTCTATCACATTCCCTATAGAGTGACTCTGGTTCATTCACTGTTCCTCTATCACAGTCCCTATAGAGTGACTCTGGTTCATTCATGGTCCCTCTATCACAGTCCCTATAGAGGGACTCTGGTTCATTCACAGTCCCTCTATCGCAGTCCCTATAGAGTGACTCTGGTTCATTCATGGTCCCTCTATCACAGTCCCTATAGAGGGACTCTGGTTCATTCAAAGGAATATATCATGATTCCTTTAGGTTATTGTGTCTAGTACTGCAACACTGTAGAACTTCAAAGATTGTCCGTCAGTTGGTGAACATTATAGAACAAATTAATTGTAAATTGTCGGCAAAACGGTGTCGTCATTTTTACTCGTGTTAACACCTAAGCCATTGTGGTTTGTATTACTAAGCAAGCCCATTGTATTGCTGACATGTCACATTTCATGCTGATCAAGTTAAAATGCTATATTCTTATCAAACAAAACGATCAACTTTGTTTTAAAGGAACTTTCCTTTAGCCAAGGGACAAGGTGCAGACTGATTTTTGTCAAGCTCTTTATTTTTGAACATATCACTTCCTTCATGTAATGACAACCCAAATTAGCACTATAGACTTTTATACTTCCTTCATGTAATGAAACCCAAATTAGCACTATAGACTTTTACACTTCCTTCATGTAATGACAACCCAAATTAGCACTATAGTCTTTTACACTTCCTTCATGTAATGACAACCCAAATTAGCACTATAGACTTTTACACTTCCTTCATGTAATGACAACCCAAATTAGCACTATAGACTTTTATACTTCCTTCATGTAATGACAACCCAAATTAGCACTATAGACTTTTACACTTCCTTCATGTAATGACAACCCAATAGCACTATAGACTTTTACACTTCCTTCATGTAATGACAACCCAAATTAGCACTATAGACTTTTACACTTCCTTCATGTAATGACAACCCAATAGCACTATAGACTTTTATACTTCCTTCATGTAATGACAACCCAAATTAGCACTATAGACTTTTACACTTCCTTCATATAATGACAACCCAATAGCACTATAGACTTTTATACTTCCTTCATGTAATGACAACCCAATAGCACTATAGACTTTTACACTTCCTTCATGTAATGACAACCCAATAGCACTATAGACTTTTACACTTCCTTCATGTAATGACAACCCAAATTAGCACTATAGACTTTTATACTTCCTTCATATAATGACAACCCAAATAACCACTATAGACTTTTATACTTCCTTCATGTAATGACAACCCAAATTAGCACTATAGACTTTTATACTTCCTTCATGTAATGACAACCCAATAGCACTATAGTCTTTTACACTTCCTTCATGTAATGACAACCCAATAGCACTATAGACTTTTACACTTCCTTCATGTAATGACAACCCAAATTAGCACTATAGACTTTTATACTTCCTTCATGTAATGACAACCCAAATTAGCACTATAGACTTTTACACTTCCTTCATGTAATGACAACCCAATAGCACTATAGACTTTTACACTTCCTTCATATAATGACAACCCAAATTAGCACTATAGACTTTTACACTTCCTTCATGTAATGACAACCCAAATTAGCACTATAGACTTTTATACTTCCTTCATGTAATGACAACCCAATAGCACTATAGACTTTTATACTTCCTTCATGTAATGAAACCCAAATTAGCACTATAGACTTTTACACTTCCTTCATGTAATGACAACCCAAATTAGCACTATAGTCTTTTACACTTCCTTCATGTAATGACAACCCAATAGCACTATAGACTTTTACACTTCCTTCATGTAATGACAACCCAAATTAGCACTATAGACTTTTACACTTTCTTAAGGTAATGACAACCCAAATTAGCACTATAGACTTTTATACTTCCTTCATGTAATGACAACCCAAATTAGCACTATAGACTTTTATACTTCCTTCATGTAATGACAACCCAAATTAGCACTATAGACTTTTACACTTCCTTCATGTAATGACAACCCAAATTAGCACTATAGTCTTTTATACTTCCTTCATGTAATGACAACCCAAATTAGCACTATAGACTTTTACACTTCCTTCATGTAATGACAACCCAATAGCACTATAGACTTTTACACTTCCTTCATGTAATGACAACCCAAATTAGCACTATAGTCTTTTACACTTCCTTCATGTAATGACAACCCAATAGCACTATAGACTTTTACACTTCCTTCATATAATGACAACCCAAATTAGCACTATAGACTTTTACACTTCCTTCATGTAATGACAACCCAAATTAGCACTATAGACTTTTATACTTCCTTCATGTAATGACAACCCAAATTAGCACTATAGACTTTTACACTTCCTTCATGTAATGAAACCCAAATTAGCACTATAGACTTTTATACTTCCTTCATGTAATGACAACCCAAATTAGCACTATAGACTTTTATACTTCCTTCATGTAATGACAACCCAATAGCACTATAGACTTTTACACTTCCTTCATGTAATGACAACCCAAATTAGCACTATAGACTTTTATACTTCCTTCATGTAATGACAACCCAAATTAGCACTATAGACTTTTACACTTCCTTCATGTAATGACAACCCAAATTAGCACTATAGACTTTTATACTTCCTTCATGTAATGACAACCCAATAGCACTATAGACTTTTACACTTCCTTCATGTAATGACAACCCAAATTAGCACTATAGACTTTTACACTTCCTTCATGTAATGACAACCCAAATTAGCACTATAGACTTTTACACTTCCTTCATGTAATGACAACCCAATAGCACTATAGACTTTTACACTTCCTTCATGTAATGGCAACCCAAATTAGCACTATAGACTTTTACACTTCCTTCATGTAATGACAACCCAAATTAGCACTATAGACTTTTACACTTCCTTCATGTAATGACAACCCAAATTAGCACTATAGACTTTTATACTTCCTTCATGTAATGACAACCCAAATTAGCACTATAGACTTTTACACTTCCTTCATGTAATGACAACCCAATAGCACTATAGACTTTTACACTTCCTTCATGTAATGGCAACCCAAATTAGCACTATAGACTTTTACACTTCCTTCATGTAATGACAACCCAAATTAGCACTATAGACTTTTATACTTCCTTCATGTAATGACAACCCAATAGCACTATAGACTTTTACACTTCCTTCATGTAATGACAACCCAATAGCACTATAGACTTTTATACTTCCTTCATGTAATGGCAACCCAAATTAGCACTATAGACTTTTACACTTCCTTCATGTAATGACAACCCAAATTAGCACTATAGACTTTTACACTTCCTTCATGTAATGACAACCCAATAGCACTATAGACTTTTACACTTCCTTCATGTAATGGCAACCCAAATTAGCACTATAGTCTTTTACACTTCCTTCATGTAATGACAACCCAATAGCACTATAGACTTTTACACTTCCTTCATGTAATGGCAACCCAAATTAGCACTATAGTCTTTTACACTTCCTTCATGTAATGACAACCCAAATTAGCACTATAGACTTTTACACTTCCTTCATGTAATGACAACCCAATAGCACTATAGACTTTTACACTTCCTTCATGTAATGACAACCCAATAGCACTATAGTCTTTTACACTTCCTTCATGTAATGACAACCCAATAGCACTATAGACTTTTACACTTCCTTCATGTAATGAAACCCAAATTAGCACTATAGACTTTTACACTTCCTTCATGTAATGACAACCCAAATTAGCACTATAGACTTTTATACTTCCTTCATGTAATGACAACCCAATAGCACTATAGACTTTTACACTTCCTTCATATAATGACAACCCAAATTAGCACTATAGACTTTTACACTTCCTTCATGTAATGAAACCCAAATTAGCACTATAGACTTTTACACTTCCTTCATGTAATGACAACCCAAATTAGCACTATAGACTTTTATACTTCCTTCATGTAATGACAACCCAATAGCACTATAGACTTTTACACTTCCTTCATGTAATGAAACCCAAATTAGCACTATAGACTTTTACACTTCCTTCATGTAATGACAACCCAATAGCACTATAGTCTTTTATACTTCCTTCATGTAATGACAACCCAAATTAGCACTATAGTCTTTTACACTTCCTTCATATAATGACAACCCAATAGCACTATAGACTTTTACACTTCCTTCATGTAATGACAACCCAATAGCACTATAGACTTTTACACTTCCTTCATGTAATGACAACCCAATAGCACTATAGACTTTTACACTTCCTTCATGTAATGACAACCCAATAGCACTATAGTCTTTTACACTTCCTTCATGTAATGACAACCCAAATTAGCACTATAGACTTTTACACTTCCTTCATGTAATGACAACCCAATAGCACTATAGTCTTTTACACTTCCTTCATGTAATGACAACCCAAATTAGCACTATAGACTTTTACACTTCCTTCATGTAATGACAACCCAATAGCACTATAGTCTTTTACACTTCCTTCATGTAATGACAACCCAAATTAGCACTATAGACTTTTACACTTCCTTCATGTAATGACAACCCAATAGCACTATAGTCTTTTACACTTCCTTCATGTAATGACAACCCAAATTAGCACTATAGACTTTTACACTTCCTTCATGTAATGACAACCCAATAGCACTATAGTCTTTTACACTTCCTTCATGTAATGACAACCCAAATTAGCACTATAGTCTTTTACACTTCCTTCATGTAATGAAACCCAAATTAGCACTATAGACTTTTACACTTCCTTCATGTAATGACAACCCAAATTAGCACTATAGACTTTTACACTTCCTTCATGTAATGACAACCCAATAGCACTATAGTCTTTTACACTTCCTTCATGTAATGACAACCCAAATTAGCACTATAGACTTTTACACTTCCTTCATGTAATGACAACCCAAATTAGCACTATAGACTTTTATACTTCCTTCATGTAATGACAACCCAATAGCACTATAGACTTTTACACTTCCTTCATGTAATGACAACCCAATAGCACTATAGACTTTTACACTTCCTTCATGTAATGGCAACCCAATAGCACTATAGTCTTTTACACTTCCTTCATGTAATGACAACCCAAATTAGCACTAAAGTCTTTTACACGATTTGCAGTAAAGTATCCATGGACCATGACATCGAACACAAAATTTCTTTGGAACAAACAGAACAATGAGTCATTTCTAATATCAAATACTTTGTGACATTTAAAAGACGTGATAACTACTGTTGTCAACTTTATATTTGTGACATACTCATCACCCTTAAGATCAACTTGATATAAATGTCCTCAAGGTGTTAATTTTAGTTCTCAATTTGAGATCCCATCCCAAACTATAGCCTGAATAAAATATTTTGATATAGAAGGAAATGACGTGTTCTTTCACTACATTTTACAGAAACAAGTCGACTGTCTCCAAACAATCAAACTCCAAGGAAATAGAAACGTATCACAGATGGCACCATCCCAGAAACGTCGTGCTCGCCAACAACAAGGCCAAGTCAACAAATGTGTCAAATATAGCGTGTTTTTCTATAATTTCTTCTTCTGGATTATTGGGACTTTGTTATTGGTGTTTGGTATTCTTGGTCTAACCAGCAAGGAAAATGTTAACTTGGATGAGATTACTGGTTTAGTTGTTGATCCCATGTGGATGTTCATTGTACTTGGAGCAATAGTCTTTATCATATCGTTTGCTGGATGCATTGGAGCTTTGCGAGAAAATACCTGCTTGATGAAGTTCTTTTGCTTCTCCTTGGCTATCATCATACTTTTAGAAATTACTGCTGTCATATTGGCAATCGTGTACAAGACAGAAGTTGACAGCTTCATAGGAAATTGGATTGAGAGAGCCATTAATGATTATATGGGTAGGATTATTGTTTACTCACTGATTGCACATATATCTCCAGTGACAAAAAAAATGTCAAAATGTGACACCATTTGGCATGATTGTGTAACTGTAAGCCAGTCTTATATTTAGAAACTAACCCAAAGGAGCACATTCAGTGCACATCTCATATATTGATAATAATTGATTAATTATTAATTTATTAAAACAGAGGTGAACCTGACATTATTAATTTATTAAAACAGAGGTGAACCCGACATCATACCTACGCTGTATCTCACACCATCATAGTGGTCTGAAACTGTATTTGTACCTTCTTGATTTCATATAAAGTCTTTTTTTATGTACAGATGATCCTGATATACAGTTTTTATTGGATGAGATGCAAATTGGATTGGAATGCTGTGGCTCCACCTCTCCAAATGACTGGGACATAAATATGTAAATATCATGAGAGAGAGAGAGAGAGAGAGAGAGAGAGAGAGAGAGAGAGAGAGAGAGAGAGAGAGAGAGAGAGAGAGAGAGAGAGAGAGAGAGAGAGAGAGAGAGAGAGAGAGAGAGAGAGAGAGAGAGAGAGAGAGAGAGAGAGAGAGAGAGAGAGAGAGAGAGAGAGAGAGAGAGAGAGAGAGAGAGAGAGAGAGAGAGAGAGAGAGAGAGAGAGAGAGAGAGAGAGAGAGAGAGAGAGAGAAGAGAGAGAGAGAGAGAGAGAGAGAGAGAGAGAGAGAGAGAGAGAGAGAGAGAGAGAGATTTCTATCCATTTTCAATCATATTTCCTCAGGGATTGTATTTTTTCTTCTTTGTGTATACGTATTGTATATTGATAAATTTTGATATTGATGTTTGATACGTCATCTGTTATTTCATCAGGTATTTTAACTGTTCATCACCAGCGGCCTCGGCATGTGGTGTACCCTACTCATGTTGCGTCCCCGATGAGACAAGTGACGTCATCAACTACCAGTGTGGATACGGCGTTCGTAGCATACCAGCAACCCAATGGTATGGTATAATCTGGACAGATGGTTGTGCGGCTTCCGTCAATTACTGGCTGTTGCAGAACACTATCATCATTTCTGTCATCATTGCTGTTGTTTTAATTCTTCAAATTCTGTCTATTTTCTTCGTGAGATATATGATTGAGGATATTGAGATGATTAAAGCTCTATGGTGATCATATTAGCATAATATATAGATGACGTCAGGCGAGATGATGTCATCAACGTCACCTTCTATGGCCCATCATAGATTCTGAGCGACAAATTTTTTGTGCAAAAAATCACAGAAAAAACCCTAGAAATTGATTCTTATTTTGACAATTATTAAAGAATTATTCTCATTTCTGTGAGAGTCAAATAGTACTTTTTGTCTGATCATATACCCAAATTGTAGTGAATAGTTGGTGGTTGTCCAAGTCATACATTTCTAAGCTATCAGACCCCACCACCCACGACAACCATTTTACACTAAGATCAGAACATATTAATCAAATCAT
Organism: Glandiceps talaboti; assembly: GCF_964340395.1. Taxonomy (NCBI): domain Eukaryota; kingdom Metazoa; phylum Hemichordata; class Enteropneusta; family Spengelidae; genus Glandiceps; species Glandiceps talaboti. Next base: position 17,205,852 of record NC_135570.1, read on the forward strand.
TGCTGGCAGCCATGTAGTGATTCAATAGTTAGTTATTGTATGAAGAGGAGACTGGGTGTCTCAGGGGAACACTGCGGTAAGATATTTGAGATAATGTGTTGGTGCACAGGAACCGTATTACAAACAAACAAACAAATGGGTATGAAATATCATTTAAACTCATGGATAAGTATCTATAAGCATGTGTGTATATATGTATATACTGGCCTGTAAACTATTGAAAAAATACCGCCAATGGCGTTGCAGCACAACCGTACAGTTTTTAAAAATGTTTATCCATATGGTAGTCCATGCTAACAATAAGTGTTCATTTGGTGAATGACTATCCAGTTGCCTAGCCAACCATGTTGCTATCTTTATGATATATGCTATCATTTGGCTGTTGCTATGGGCGTGGTCATGTTGTTAGATATATTTGCATACATTTTTGTATGTTTTTGTTCACTTGTGTATGAATTCCTGATATTATCTTTGCAATATACGTGATCATTTGGCTGTTGCTATGGGCGTGGTCATGTTGTTAGATATATTTGCATACATTTTTGTATGTTTTTGTTCACTTGTGTATGAATTCCTGATATTATCTTTGCAATATACGTGATCATTTGGCTGTTGCTATGGGCGTGGTCATGTTGTTAGATATATTTGCATACATTTTTGTATGTTTTTGTTCACTTGTGTATGAATTTCTGATATTATCTTTGCAATATACGTGATCATTTGGCTGTTGCTATGGGCGTGGTCATGTTGTTAGATATATTTGCATACATTTTTGTATGTTTTTGTTCACTAGTGTATGAATTCCTGATATTATCTTTGCAATATATGTGATTATTTGGCTGTTGCTATGGGCGTGGTCTTGTTGCTAGGTATATTTACATACATTTTTTGAAAGTTTATTCAATTGTCTATTAATCCCGTTATCTCTGCAATATACGTGATTATTTGGCTGTTGCTATGGGCGTGGTCTTGTTGCTAGGCAAATTTACATACATTTTTTGAATGTTTATTCAATTGTCTATTAATCCCTGTTGTTATCTTTGTGAAATATACGACCGTTTGGCTGTTGCTATGGGCGTGGTCACGGTTGCTAGGGTATTTGCATACATTTTTTGAATGTTTACTCATTTGCCTACCAGATGTTGTTATTTGACCAAAATATACTGCCATTTGGTTGTTGCTAAGGGTGTGGTCATGGTCGCTAGGGCCAATTTTGTCAATGTTTTGAAAGAAAATCTGCAGAATAACACTTTCAGAAACATCTCACCAAGTTTCAGACTCGGTGACCAAGTACTTTTTGGGATATAAGTTTTTGACCAAAAATGAAATTTTTTACACCTAATTTGCATATCACTCATGGAATCATTGTATGCTTAATATTTCTTCATCCATACATCCCTAGATGCACTCCCATTAAATTTCAGCCCAATCTGCTCTGTAGTTTTGGAATTATAGATTTTAACCAAAAAGACACATTTTTAGCCCTAATTTGCATATCACTGATGGAATCATCATGTCATGAACAAATCTTACTTTACAATGTTAAGAATGTTCCCACCAAATTTCACACCAATCTGCCCAGTACTTTCGGAGTTTAAGATTTTTGACCAAAAATCACATTTTTTGTACCAAATCACACACCTGTGATGCGATCATTTTGTTTTGAACAATTTCCCAACTAGACACCCAAGGTAATGGACCCACCAAATATCATGGCAATCGGTTCAGTGGTTTTTGACTTTAAGTTGTTTACACATACACACACATCCACACACACACAGACAGACAGACAGACAGACAGACGCCGGGCGATCCATATAGCACTACTGAACCTCAGTTCAGTTGTGCTAATAATATACTATATGTTTCTATATATACTATCTAAAATTATACACAGAAACATACAAGTATATTATTTCAATAGTATACAGGCCAGTATACACACACATGGTTAAATAGAACTTGATCAGATTTATAAATGGGGCAGTTACAGCTATCATGGCTCTAAAATAGAACTCTTGTCAGTTTTATAAACAGGGCAAACAGTTACAGCTGTCATGGAGAGAGAGAGAGAGGGTTCACATGAACTAGTTAGGTGAATAAATATGTATAAACAGAACGGTTCACGTATGTGTACGTATGCATTATAAAATGACGTATGTGTACGTATGCATTATAAAATGACGTATGTATACGTAGGCATTATAAAATGACGTATGTATACGTAGGCATTATAAAATGACGTATGTGTACGTATGCATTATAAAATGACGTATGTGTACATATGCATTATAAAATGACGTGTGTGTACGTATGCATTATAAAATGACGTATGTGTATGTATGCATTATAAAATGACGTATGTATACGTATGCATTATAAAATGACGTGTGTATACGTAGGCATTATAAAATGACGTATGTGTAAGTATGCATTATAAAATGACGTGTGTGTACGTATGCATTATAAAATGACGTATGTGTACGTATGCATTATAAAATGACGTATGTGTACATATGCATTATAAAATGACGTATGTGTACGTATGCATTATAAAATGACGTATGTATACGTAGGCATTATAAAATGACGTATGTGTACGTATGCATTATAAAATGACGTACGTGTACGTATGCATTATAAAATGACGTATGTATACGTAGGCATTATAAAATGACGTATGTGTACGTATGCATTATAAAATGACGTATGTATACGTATGCATTATAAAATGACGTATGTGTACGTATGCATTATAAAATGACGTGTATGTATGTATGCATTATAAAATGACGTATGTGTACATATGCATTATAAAATGACGTATGTGTACGTATGCATTATAAAATGACGTATGTATACGTATGCATTATAAAATGACGTATGTGTACATATGCATTATAAAATGACGTATGTATACGTATGCATTATAAAATGACGTATGTGTACGTATGCATTATAAAATGACGTGTGTGTACGTATGCATTATAAAATGACGTGTGTGTACGTATGCATTATAAAATGACGTATGTGTACGTATGCATTATAAAATGACGTATGTATACGTATGCATTATAAAATGACGTGTGTGTACGTATGCATTATGAAATGACGTGTGTGTACGTATGCATTATAAAATGACGTATGTATACGTATGCATTAGAAAATGACGTGTGTGTACGTATGCATTATAAAATGACGTGTGTGTACGTATGCATTATAAAATGACGTATGTATACGTATGCATTATAAAATGACGTATGTATACGTAAGCATTATAAAATGACGTACGTGTACGTATGCATTATAAAATGACGTATGTGTACGTATGCATTATAAAATGACGTATGTGTACGTATGCATTATAAAATGACGTGTGTGTACGTATGCATTATAAAATGACGTGTGTGTACGTATGCATTATAAAATGACGTATGTGTACGTGTGCATTATAAAATGACGTATGTGTACGTATGCATTATAAAATGACGTGTGTGTACGTATGCATTATAAAATGACGTATGTGTACGTATGCATTATAAAATGACGTATGTGTACGTATGCATTAGAAAATGACGTATGTGTACGTATGCATTATAAAATGACGTATGAGTACGTATGCATTATAAAATGACGTATGTGTACGTATGCATTATAAAATGACGTATGTGTACGTATGCATTATAAAATGACGTGTGTGTACGTATGCATTAGAAAATGACGTGTGTGTACGTATGCATTATAAAATGACGTGTGTGTACGTATGCATTATAAAATGACGTGTGTGTACGTATGCATTATAAAATGAAGTGTGTGTACGTATGCATTATAAAATGAAGTGTGTGTACGTATGCATTATAAAATGACGTATGTGTACGTATGCATTATAAAATGACGTATGTGTACGTATGCATTATAAAATGATGTATGTGTACGTATGCATTATAAAATGACGTATGTGTACGTATGCATTATAAAATGACGTATGTGTACGTATGCATTATAAAATGACGTATGTGTACGTATGCATTAGAAAATGACGTGTGTGTACGTATGCATTATAAAATGACGTGTGTGTACGTATGCATTATAAAATGACGTGTGTGTACGTATGCATTATAAAATGACGTATGTGTACGTATGCATTATGAAATGACGTATGTATACGTATGCATTATAAAATGACGTGTGTACGTATGCATTAGAAAATGACGTGTGTGTACGTATGCATTATAAAATGACGTGTGTGTACGTATGCATTATAAAATGACGTGTGTGTACGTATGCATTATAAAATGAAGTGTGTGTACGTATGCATTATAAAATGAAGTGTGTGTACGTATGCATTATAAAATGACGTATGTGTACGTATGCATTATAAAATGACGTATGTGTACGTATGCATTAGAAAATGACGTGTGTGTACGTATGCATTATAAAATGACGTGTGTGTACGTATGCATTATAAAATGACGTGTGTGTACGTATGCATTATAAAATGACGTGTGTGTACGTATGCATTATAAAATGACGTGTGTGTACGTATGCATTATAAAATGACGTGTGTGTACGTATGCATTATAAAATGACGTGTGTGTACGTATGCATTATAAAATGACGTGTGTGTACGTATGCATTATAAAATGACGTGTGTGTACGTATGCATTATAAAATGACGTGTGTGTACGTATGCATTATAAAATGACGTGTGTGTACGTATGCATTATAAAATGACGTATGTGTACGTATGCATTAGAAAATGACGTATGTGTACGTATGCATTAGAAAATGACGTATGTGTACGTAGGCATTATAAAATGACGTATGTGTACGTATGCATTATAAAATGACGTATGTGTACGTATGCATTATAAAATGACGTATGTGTACGTATGCATTATAAAATGACGTATGTGTACGTATGCATTATAAAATGACGTATGTGTACGTATGCATTATAAAATGACGTATGTGTACGTATGCATTATAAAATGACGTATGTGTACGTATGCATTATAAAATGACGTATGTGTACGTATGCATTATAAAATGACGTATGTATACATATGCATTATAAAATGACGTGTGTATACGTATGCATTATAAAATGACATATGTATACGTATGCATTATAAAATGACGTATGTGTACGTATGCATTATAAAATGACGTATGTGTACGTATGCATTATAAAATGACGTATGTGTACGTATGCATTATAAAATGACGTATGTGTACGTATGCATTATAAAATGATGTATGTGTACGTATGCATTATAAAATGACGTATGTATACATATGCATTATAAAATGACATATGTATACGTATGCATTATAAAATGACGTATGTGTACATATGCATTATAAAATGACGTATGTATACGTATGCATTATAAAATGACATGTGTGTACGTATGCATTATAAAATGACATGTGTGTACGTATGCATTATAAAATGACATGTGTGTACGTATGCATTATAAAATGACATGTGTGTACGTATGCATTATAAAATGACGTATGTGTACGTATGCATTATAAAATGACGTATGTATACGTATGCATTATAAAATGACGTATGTGTACGTATGCATTATAAAATGACGTATGTATACGTATGCATTATAAAATGACGTATGTGTACGTATGCATTATAAAATGACGTATGTATACGTATGCATTATAAAATGACGTATGTATACGTATGCATTATAAAATGACGTATGTATACGTATGCATTATAAAATGACGTATGTGTACATATGCATTATAAAATGACGTATGTGTATGTATGCATTAGAAAATGACATAATTGGTGTGTACATATCTTTAACAAAAAATAACATAATTGATACATTTACAGTTTGTAACATTTCTTCTGGTTTATTTTGCTTTCATACAAAATTTAAAGACTGTATAACTTGTATTTGTTCACCACACCTTCTGTACACAACTCTACTCATTACTAAAACGTTATATTAATTATGTCATTTTTAGAGACACATTGATTCATAAATTATGTTTATAACTTCTGTTGTAACTCTCTGTGTATATCATCTTATAGCCACCAATACATAAAAGACAAAAAAAAAAAAAACCTATATCAAATTTATCAGTAAGCCCACACCACCTTTGAGCAACTTACAAGCAAACAAGTCTTAGTGACAACATTGTCTGTGAAAAAAAAATCATGTTTTTATCCAAACACTGTAGATATAATAATAGCATGGGTCAGCTAGCAACAAATGTCACTAGTTGTATTTTGTGGTCTATTTAAGCTACATAAGTTATAATGTGCCAAAACCCCTATTTACCTAAAAACAGTCGATTTTTGCTCTTTATGGCTGCATGACCTTAAAGTTTGGAAGTTGTTTTTTTAATTGAAGCAAATATAATGTTGTTTGAAAAATGGTAAAAAATAACAACAGGAGAGTTCCATGAATGGGCTACATGGTAAACAATTTGCTCTGACTTTTTTTGAAAACAATGAAACAATATCTTATTGCTTGTATTTTTAACAACATGACGAGTGTGTCATAGAGAACCCTCTACAGTTTCACAATGGATGGATGGATATCTATCTCTGTTGTACCATTCACTGCAGTCTTTAATGGACGTCTATCTCTGTTGTACCATTCACTGCAGTCTTTAATGGACGTCTATCTCTGTTGTACCATTCACTGCAGTCTTTAATGGACATCTATCTCTGTTGTACCATTCACTGCAGTCTTCAACCATATATTCCCGCTCAATTGCAATCTTCAACACATTTTGTACACAATGTTCATGTTGTTTAAGTCTTGTCCGATGACATCACAGTAGTCAGTTAGTCTAGTCCAATGACATCACAGTACAGTCAGTTAGTCTAGTCCAATGACATCACAGTACAGTCAGTTAGTCTAGTCCAATGACATCACAGTACAGTCAGTTAGTCTAGTCCGATGACATCACAGTACAGTCAGTTAGTCTAGGCCAATGACATCACAGTATAGTCAGTTAGTCTAGTCCGATGACATCACAGTACAGTCAGTTAGTCTAGTCCAATGACATCACAGTACAGTCAGTTAGTCTAGTCCAATGACATCACAGTACAGTCAGTTAGTCTAGTCCAATGACATCACAGTACAGTCAGTTAGTCTAGTCCGATGACATCACAGTACAGTCAGTTAGTCTAGTCCGATGACATCACAGTACAGTCAGTTAGTCTAGTCCGATGACATCACAGTACAGTCAGTTAGTCTAGTCCGATGACATCACAGTACAGTCAGTTAGTCTAGTCCGATGACATCACAGTACAGTCAGTTAGTCTAGTCCTATGACATCACAGTACAGTCAGTTAGTCTAGTCCAATGACATCACAGTACAGTCAGTTAGTCTAGTCCGATGTTACTTGCTATCTTACCATCCCTTTTCTGTTTTGCATCATCCATTTTCAACTTGGCTCCTTGTAGATCTGACAATGTCAGTGGCCTTAACATTTCAAGGTCATCATCGTTGCTAAATTAATGCAAGAAAACACACAAGATAAGATGATATCATTAAGGGCTATTAGGCAAACTAACTGATAAGTCCATTTAGTTAATTTGGTTTTGATCCCGGTACTCGTGCATATGCAATCAACCATACACCACAGGTCAAAATGGAGATTTTATTGTTCATAGTTCCAAGAATCAATAGTACAATTATCAATATAATTACTTTTGAATTATAAATTGGAAATGAATGCCATATTTTGATCCATCGGACCTGTAGTAGACGGACCTGTAGTAGATGGACCTGAAGTAGACGGACCTGTAGTAGATGGACCTGAAGTAGACAGACCTGTAGTAGACGGACCTGTAGTAGATGGACCTGAAGTAGACAGACCTGTAGTAGACGGACCTGTAGTAGACAGACCTGTAGTAGACAGACCTGTAGTAGACGGACCTGAAGTAGTAGACGGACCTGTAGTAGACGGACCTGTAGTAGACGGACCTGTAGTAGACGGACCTGTAGTAGACGGACCTGAAGTAGACAGACCTGTAGTAGACGGACCTGTAGTAGAGGGACCTGTAGTAGACGGACCTGTAGTAGATGGACCTGTAGTAGACGGACCTGTAGTAGACGGACCTGTAGTAGACGGACCTGTAGTAGACGGACCTGTAGTAGACAGACCTGTAGTAGATGGACCTGAAGTAGACAGACCTGTAGTAGATGGACCTGAAGTAGACAGACCTGTAGTAGACGGACCTGTAGTAGACGGACCTGTAGTAGACAGACCTGTAGTAGATGGACCTGTAGTAGACGGACCTGAAGTAGACAGACCTGTAGTAGACGGACCTGTAGTAGAGGGACCTGTAGTAGACGGACCTGTAGTAGATGGACCTGTAGTAGACAGACCTGAAGTAGACGGACCTGTAGTAGACGGACCTGTAGTAGACGGACCTGTAGTAGACAGACCTGTAGTAGACAGACCTGTAGTAGTAGACGGACCTGTAGTAGTAGACGGACCTGTAGTAGACGGACCTGTAGTAGACGGACCTGTAGTAGGCGGACCTGTAGTAGACGGACCTGTAGTAGACGGACCTGTAGTAGGCGGACCTGTAGTAGGCGGACCTGTAGTAGACGGACCTGTAGTAGTAGACGGACCTGTAGTAGTAGGCGGACCTGTAGTAGACGGACCTGTAGTAGACAGACCTGTAGTAGTAGACGGACCTGTAGTAGACGGACCTGTAGTAGACGGACCTGTAGTAGGCGGACCTGTAGTAGGCGGACCTGTAGTAGACAGACCTGTAGTAGTAGACGGACCTGTAGTAGTAGGCGGACCTGTAGTAGACGGACCTGTAGTAGACGGACCTGTAGTAGACGGACCTGTAGTAGACGGACCTGTAGTAGGCGGACCTGTAGTAGACGGACCTGTAGTAGGCGGACCTGTAGTAGGCGGACCTGTAGTAGAGGGACTTGTAGTAGACGGACCTGTAGTAGACAGACCTGTAGTAGACGGACCTGTAGTAGACGGACCGAAATGTTGAATTCATTTCCAATTTACCTTTCCAAAGTAACTATATTGTACTGTACCTTTTCCAACATTGATTGGCTTCATTCTAGATCGTTCAGAGTCATCTGGCTGCTTTTATAAAAAGGTATGAACTATACATTAACTATACATCGTCCAGATATGACTCTAGATTTCGAGACACAAAGGAATCTGAGAGCCATGAAAATTCACTTCATCATGACATGCCTTGTGAATTCTTGAATTGTGTTAGACAAGGATGTAACCATCAATGAGCTGTATTGAATCAAAGTATAGACCTGTATCAAGCTTACCATGAAGTATGTAAACTTTCCGGTGCATATTAGCAATGTTACAATGGTTTGAGGTTTTTTTTTTGTGTGTGTGTGTGTTAGAGACGCCATTTCCATTGGAAAATATCGCAGGTGCAGAGTGAGGACATCATGTCACATGCTTGCTACTTAATACAATTTACTTGTGTTATGTGGTAATAATCAAGTCACATTACTTGTGTTATGTGGTAATAATCAACAGTCACATTACTTGTGTTGTGTGGTAATAATCAACAGTCACATTACTTGTGTTGTGTGGTAATAATCAACAGTCACATTACTTGCATTGTGTGATAATCATCAACAGTCACATTACTTGTGTTGTGTGGTAATAATCAACAGTCACATTACTTGTGTTGTGTGGTAATAATCAACAGTCACATTACTTGTGTTGTGTGGTAATAATCAACAGTCACATTACTTGTGTTGTGTGGTAATAATCAACAGTCACATTACTTGCGTTGTGTGATAATCATCAACAGTCACATTACTTGTGTTGTGTGGTAATAATCAACAGTCACATTACTTGTGTTGTGTGGTAATAATCAACAGTCACATTACTTGTGTTGTATGGTAATCATCAACAGTCACATTACTTGTGTTGTATGGTAATAATCAAGTCACATTACTTGTGTTGTGTGGTAATAATCAACAGTCACATTACTTGTGTTGTGTGGTAATAATCAAGTCACATTACTTGTGTTGTGTGGTAATAATCAACAGTCACATTACTTGTGTTGTGTGGTAATAATCAACAGTCACATTACTTATGTTGTGTGGTAATAATCAAGTCACATTACTTGTGTTGTGTGATAATCATCAACAGTCACATTACTTGTGTTGTGTGGTAATAATCAACAGTCACATTACTTGTGTTGTGTGGTAATAATCAACAGTCACATTACTTGCGTTGTGTGATAATCATCAACAGTCACATTACTTGTGTTGTGTGGTAATAATCAACAGTCACATTACTTGTGTTGTGTGGTAATAATCAACAGTCACATTACTTGCGTTGTGTGATAATCATCAACAGTCACATTACTTGTGTTGTGTGGTAATAATCAACAGTCACATTACTTGTGTTGTATGGTAATAATCAAGTCACATTACTTGTGTTGTGTGGTAATAATCAACAGTCACATTACTTGTGTTGTGTGGTAATAATCAACAGTCACATTACTTGTGTTGTGTGGTAATAATCAACAGTCACATTACTTGTGTTGTATGGTAATAATCAAGTCACATTACTTGTGTTGTGTGGTAATAATCAACAGTCACATTACTTGTGTTGTGTGGTAATAATCAACAGTCACATTACTTGTGTTGTGTGGTAATAATCAACAGTCACATTACTTGTGTTGTGTGGTAATAATCAACAGTCACATTACTTGTGTTGTATGGTAATCATCAACAGTCACATTACTTGTGTTGTGTGGTAATAATCAAGTCACATTACTTGTGTTGTGTGGTAATAATCAACAGTCACATTACTTGTGTTGTGTGGTAATAATCAACAGTCACATTACTTGTGTTGTATGGTAATAATCAACAGTCACATTACTTGTGTTGTATGGTAATAATCAAGTCACATTACTTGTGTTGTGTGGTAATAATCAACAGTCACATTACTTGCGTTGTGTGATAATCATCAACAGTCACATTACTTGTGTTGTGTGGTAATAATCAACAGTCACATTACTTGTGTTGTGTGGTAATAATCAACAGTCACATTACTTGTGTTGTGTGGTAATAATCAACAGTCACATTACTTGTGTTGTGTGGTAATAATCAACAGTCACATTACTTGTGTTGTGTGGTAATAATCAACAGTCACATTACTTGTGTTGTATGGTAATAATCAAGTCACATTACTTGTGTTGTGTGGTAATAATCAACAGTCACATTACTTGTGTTGTGTGGTAATAATCAACAGTCACATTACTTGTGTTGTGTGGTAATAATCAACAGTCACATTACTTGTGTTGTGTGGTAATAATCAACAGTCACATTACTTGTGTTGTATGGTAATAATCAACAGTCACATTACTTGTGTTGTGTGGTAATAATCAACAGTCACATTACTTGTGTTGTGTGATAATCATCAACAGTCACATTACTTGTGTTGTGTGGTAATAATCAACAGTCACATTACTTGTGTTGTGTGGTAATAATCAAGTCACATTACTTGCGTTGTGTGATAATCATCAACAGTCACATTACTTGTGTTGTGTGGTAATAATCAAGTCACATTACTTGTGTTGTGTGGTAATAATCAACAGTCACATTACTTGTGTTGTGTGGTAATAATCAACAGTCACATTACTTGTGTTGTGTGGTAATAATCAACAGTCACATTACTTGTGTTGTGTGGTAATAATCAACAGTCACATTACTTGTGTTGTATGGTAATAATCAACAGTCACATTACTTGTGTTGTATGGTTATAATCAACAGTCACATTACTTGTGTTGTGTGGTAATAATCAACAGTCACATTACTTGTGTTGTATGGTTATAATCAAGTCACATTACTTGTGTTGTATGGTAATAATCAACAGTCACATTACTTGTGTTGTGTGGTAATAATCAACAGTCACATTACTTGTGTTGTGTGGTAATAATCAACAGTCACATTACTTGTGTTGTATGGTAATAATCAACAGTCACATTACTTGTGTTGTGTGGTAATAATCAACAGTCACATTACTTGTGTTGTGTGGTAATAATCAACAGTCACATTACTTGTGTTGTATGGTAATAATCAACAGTCACATTACTTGTGTTGTATGGTAATAATCAACAGTCACATTACTTGTGTTGTGTGGTAATAATCAACAGTCACATTACTTGTGTTGTGTGGTAATAATCAACAGTCACATTACTTGTGTTGTATGGTAATAATCAACAGTCACATTACTTGTGTTGTATGGTAATAATCAACAGTCACATTACTTGTGTTGTGTGGTAATAATCAACAGTCACATTACTTGCGTTGTGTGGTAATAATCAACAGTCACATTACTTGTGTTATGTGGTAATAATCAACAGTCACATTACTTGTGTTATGTGGTAATAATCAACAGTCACATTACTTGTGTTGTGTGGTAATAATCAACAGTCACATTACTTGTGTTGTGTGGTAATAATCAACAGTCACATTACTTGCGTTGTGTGATAATCATCAACAGTCACATTACTTGTGTTGTGTGGTAATAATCAACAGTCACATTACTTGTGTTGTGTGGTAATAATCAACAGTCACATTACTTGTGTTGTGTGGTAATAATCAACAGTCACATTACTTGTGTTGTGTGGTAATAATCAACAGTCACATTACTTGTGTTGTGTGGTAATAATCAACAGTCACATTACTTGTGTTATGTGGTAATAATCAACAGTCACATTACTTGTGTTATGTGGTAATAATCAACAGTCACATTACTTGTGTTGTGTGGTAATCATCAACAGTCACATTACTTGTGTTGTATGGTTATAATCAACAGTCACATTACTTGTGTTGTGTGGTAATAATCAACAGTCACATTACTTGTGTTGTGTGGTAATAATCAACAGTCACATTACTTGTGTTGTGTGGTAATAATCAACAGTCACATTACTTGTGTTGTGTGGTAATAATCAACAGTCACATTACTTGTGTTGTGTGGTAATAATCAACAGTCACATTACTTGTGTTGTGTGGTAATAATCAACAGTCACATTACTTGTGTTGTGTGGTAATAATCAACAGTCACATTACTTGTGTTGTGTGGTAATAATCAACAGTCACATTACTTGTGTTGTGTGGTAATAATCAACAGTCACATTACTTGTGTTGTGTGGTAATAATCAACAGTCACATTACTTGTGTTATGTGGTAATAATCAACAGTCACATTACTTGTGTTATGTGGTAATAATCAACAGTCACATTACTTGTGTTGTGTGGTAATGATCAACAGTGCATCACATTTCCTTTTCATACATTTGAAATTTAGTCTTTTTAACTCATAATGAAGACATAGTTTTTTTCTGTTTATTTTCAGTTTCATTGCAAGACTACAAAGCACTATACTCAACAGCAATTTCTGCACATTCCTTATCACAGACTTTCTTTTTCCAACTGGAAGTTGGGAATTTCTTCAAGTTAGATTTTTCTTGAATAAAACCTGTTCTGTGTGGACTTTTATTTGTGAAATTACACAATTATAATATATTCCTTATATTATGGTATAAGCTAACTAGGTATACTAACTGTATCTAAAATTCTAACCGTTCCAGCTTGAATATATCTCCAACTAGTTTACTAGAGGATGACATCAGCCCTACTTGTGAAGGTATTTTATTTTTATCATTCCATAGCATTTTAAACTTTGTGCTCGATATTTCACAATATTATATAACTCTCAACAATATACCTCAACATGCATTACCTCACTTCAGAAATGCAATCCTGGTACATGCGATCACTGACATGACCGGAGAGAACCTTTTCGGATTTAAAATGCAGAAAGAGACACAAAACATAATGCAAAGGCTGAAGCCAAACTATAGTTGTAGTTATTTTTACTAGGCAAATATTTGTATTTTGGAAATGGCAAGACATGTTTACATCATTAAAACTGTCAGCCTGTGAACAAAGTTTGCTTGATTCACTGAACTGAGTAAGCTTGCTATGAACTGGTCAATGCACTGAACTGAATAAGCTTGCTATGGACTGGTCAATGCACTGAACTGAATAAGCTTGCTATGGACTGGTCAATTCACTGAACTGATTAAGCTTGCTATGAACTGGTCAATTCACTGAACTGAATAAGCTTGCTATGGACGGGTCAATGCACTGAACTGAGTAAGCTTGCTATGGACTGGTCAATGCACTGAACTGAACAAGCTTGCTATGAACTGGTCAATTCACTGAACTGAGTAAGCTTGCTATGGACTGGTCAATTCACTGAACTAAATAAGCTTGCTATGGACTGGTCAATTCACTGAACTGAATAAGCTTGCTATGGACTGGTCAATTCACTGAACTGAGTAAGCTTGCTATGGACTGGTCAATGCACTGAACTGAATAAGCTTGCTATGGACTGGTCAATTCACTGAACTGAATAAGCTTGCTATGGACTGGTCAATTCACTGAACTGAATAAGCTTGCTATGGACTGGTCAATTCACTGAACTGAATAAGCTTGCTATGGGACTGGTCAATTCACTGAACTGAGTAAGCTTGCTATGGACTGGTCAATGCACTGAACTGAATAAGCTTGCTATGGACTGGTCAATTCACTGAACTGAATAAGCTTGCTATGGACTGGTCAATGCACTGAACTGAATAAGCTTGCTATGGACTGGTCAATTCACTGAACTGAGTAAGCTTGCTATGGACTGGTCAATGCACTGAACTGAATAAGCTTGCTATGGACTGGTCAATTCACTGAACTGATTAAGCTTGCTATGGACTGGTCAATTCACTGAACTGAATAAGCTTGCTATGGACTGGTCAATGCACTGAACTGAATAAGCTTGCTATGGACGGGTCAATGCACTGAACTGAGTAAGCTTGCTATGGACTGGTCAATGCACTGAACTGAGTAAGCTTGCTATGGACTGGTCAATGCACTGAACTGATTAAGCTTGCTATGGACTGGTCAATTCACTGAACTGAATAAGCTTGCTATGGACGGGTCAATGCACTGAACTGAGTAAGCTTGCTATGGACTGGTCAATTCACTGAACTGAATAAGCTTGCTATGGACTGGTCAATGCACTGAACTGAATAAGCTTGCTATGGACTGGTCAATTCACTGAACTGAGTAAGCTTGCTATGGACTGGTCAATGCACTGAACTGAATAAGCTTGCTATGGACTGGTCAATTCACTGAACTGAATAAGCTTGCTATGGACTGGTCAATTCACTGAACTGAATAAGCTTGCTATGGACTGGTCAATTCACTGAACTGAATAAGCTTGCTATGGACTGGTCAATGCACTGAACTGAATAAGCTTGCTATGGACTGGTCAATGCACTGAACTGAATAAGCTTGCTATGGACTGGTCAATGCACTGAACTGAATAAGCTTGCTATGGACTGGTCAATTCACTGAACTGAATAAGCTTGCTATGGACTGGTCAATGCACTGAACTGAATAAGCTTGCTATGGACTGGTCAATGCACTGAACTGAATAAGCTTGCTATGGACTGGTCAATTCACTGAACTGAGTAAGCTTGCTATGGACTGGTCAATGCACTGAACTGAGTAAGCTTGCTATGGACTGGTCAATTCACTGAACTGAATAAGCTTGCTATGGACTGGTCAATTCACTGAACTGAGTAAGCTTGCTATGGACTGGTCAATGCACTGAACTGAGTAAGCTTGCTATGGACTGGTCAATTCACTGAACTGAATAAGCTTGCTATGGACTGGTCAATTCACTGAACTGAATAAGCTTGCTATGGACTGGTCAATTCACTGAACTGAGTAAGCTTGCTATGGACTGGTCAATTCACTGAACTGAATAAGCTTGCTATGGACTGGTCAATGCACTGAACTGAATAAGCTTGCTATGGACTGGTCAATTCACTGAACAGAATAAGCTTGCTATGGACTGGTCAATTCACTGAACTGAATAAGCTTGCTATGGACTGGTCAAATCACTGAACTGAATAAGCTTGCTATGGACTGGTCAATTCACTGAACTGTAAATAATACTACCTTCAAATTTATTGTCAATTCTTACCTTTCATGAGGTAATTGCTGTTCTTGTCTCTGTTCTTTGATATAGTCTTTTACTCTAAATACTGACGCATTGCGACACAATTCCCATAAATCACTACCAGAATAACCAGCAGTTTCATCGGCAACTAAAGACAGATCTACATCTTCTGACATCTGTAAATAACACAAACCATAACAGTATTACATTTACATCATATAATTGGATATTTACTGCATAATCTTTTTCTTTTGTTCAGCCAAGGCAAATATGAATAACCTGAGGGGCTTTGTTACTATGAGTTGTAAGTCGATTTGTGACAAAACCCCTTTGGTCATGAGTATTGTCATACTGAATTAATCTAGCACTGAACAATTATTACAGGGATAAACCAGCAAAGCTTATTTCTGTCTTTAGTATCCTTACATTAATTACTGCTATCAACTTCTTTATGATTTTATAATACCTTGATATTATAATACCTTGGTAACTTATTCAACTTTGAAGTCATGTGAAGAAGTTCTACTGAACTTAGACTAGTTTCTGGTCAAGTCTTGTCACTAGAAGGTTTGCAAGATTGTGAAAAAATTGGTCAATCAGCTATGTCATATGATGCATCACCTGACACTATTCACTTGGTCAAATCTGAATCTGATAATTATCTGATTATGCCACCCGGACACCTATGAAAAACCAAAATGTCTAGTGAAATCAGACACTTCCTGTCATATTTTGTCTGCAATTCATATTCAAATTAGCTATTGTTTGGTTTGTCATATTTTATCTGCGATTCATAATCAAATTAGCTATTGTTTGGTTTGTCATATTTTATCTGCAATTCATATTCAAACAAGTCATTGAGAATGACATAGACCCCGCTATGATTGGGTTTTAAGGAACTGGCAGTTTATGTTGTCATTTTCTTGATATCACTACTCTGATCACGCAACAACACTTGTGAACCTAAATCAAACAGACTTAGATATGTTGTGTCTGCTCGCTGGACATGGAACATGCCTACTCATGTTGTGTCTCCTCATTGGACATGGGACATGCCTACTCTTCAAGATGATGTGATGGAATAAACCATTCAACAATAAAGGATGGGGGGGGGGGGACCTGTTCAAGCATGTCCGAGTTATGGCTTTGGACATGGAAAATTCACAAACAAAATGGCTGCTAGGTGGCCATATTGGATCGTATCATGACAACAATCAATATGCACATGTATGACATAGAACACTGTCCTAATACCAACTTTGAATGAGATCTGTTCAAGCATGTCTGAGTTATGGCTTAAGACAGGGAAAATTTGCAAACAAAATGGCTGCTAGGTGGCCATATTGGATCGTATCATGAAACAAATTGACGTGCATATGTATGCCACTGTATGTTGCCCCTGTACCAAGTTTGAAAAAAATCGGTCTAGGCATCTCCAAGAAACGGCTCTGGATGGACGGATGGACGGACGGACGGACAGACGGACGCACAGAACCCAATCCATAAGTCCCCGTCCCGGACTTTGTCCGGCGGGGACTAATTAGCTATTGTTTGGTTTGTCATATTTTATCTGCAATTCATATTCAAATTAGCTATTATTTGGTTTGTCATATTTTGTCTGCAATTCATACTCAAATTAGTTATTATTTGGTTTGTCATATTTTATCTGCAATTCATGCTCAAATTAGTTATTATTTGGTTTGTCATATTTTATCTGCAATTCATACTCAAATTAGCTATTATTTGGTTTGTCATATTTTATCTGCAATTCATACTCAAATTAGTTATTATTTGGTTTGTCATATTTTATCTGCAATTCATACTCAAATTAGCTATTATTTGGTTTGTCATATTTTATCTACAATTCATACTCAAATTAGCTATTATTTGGTTTTAAATTGTCATATTTTGTCTGCAATTCATACTCAAATTAGTTATTATTTGGTTTTAAATTGTCATATTTTGTCTGCAATTCATACTCAAATTAGCTATTATTTGGTTTTAAATTGTCATATTTTGTCTGCAATTCATACTCAAATTAGTTATTATTTGGTTTTAAATTGTCATATTTTGTCTGCAATTCATACTCAAATTAGCTATTATTTGGTTTTAAATTGTCATATTTTGTCTGCAATTCATACTCAAATTAGCTATTATTTGGTTTTAAATTGTCATATTTTGTCTGCAATTCATACTCAAATTAGCTATTATTTGGTTTTAAATTGTCATATTTTGTCTGCAATTCATACTCAAATTAGCTATTATTTGGTTTTAAATTGTCATATTTTGTCTGCAATTCATACTCAAATTAGCTATTATTTGGTTTTAAATTGTCATATTTTGTCTGCAATTCATACTCAAATTAGCTATTATTTGGTTTTAAATTGTCATATTTTGTCTGCAATTCATACTCAAATTAGTTATTATTTGGTTTGTCATATTGTAACTGCAATTCATACTCAAATTAGTTATTATTTGGTTTGTCATATTGTAACTGCAATTCATACTCAAATTAGCTATTATTTGGTTTGTCATATTTTATCTACAATTCATACTCAAATTAGCTATTATTTGGTTTGTCATATTTTATCTACAATTCATACTCAAATTAGCTATTATTTGGTTTGTCATATTTTGTCTGCAATTCATACTCAAATTAGTTATTATTTGGTTTGTCATATTGTAACTGCAATTCATACTCAAATTAGCTATTATTTGGTTTGTCATATTTTATCTACAATTCATACTCAAATTAGCTATTATTTGGTTTGTCATATTTTGTCTGCAATTCATACTCAAATTAGTTATTATTTGGTTTGTCATTTTATCTGCAATGCATATTCAAATTAGTTATTATTTGGTTTGTCATATTTTATCTACAATTCATACTCAAATTAGCTATTATTTGGTTTGTCATATTTTATCTGCAATTCATACTCAAACTAGCTATTATTATCTCTACTATGTGCAATAGCATATTCATTTCCAAAAGCCATCAGTGCTTTGAATCAGATTAGTGATGACCAGATTTAAACTGAATGCCTCCCGTAAGGGAATCACTAATTATGCAAATAACTCATTAAACTAAAAAAAAATATGGTAACAGGCTTTGTTTTTTGGACAAGTGTACTTTCTTAGGTTAATGTATGTAAGAGTGTATGATACTGCTTAATTACTGAATATCGTTCATTATTCAAAAACTTTGTTACGGTTAACGTATGTACTAAATTGTATTGAAATTGAAGTATGCAGTCTTAAGATATAGCCTAATTACCGAAAATCATTAATTATGCAAATTATTCATTAACACTGTAAGGTACATCAACTAACTTTATAGGACATACACAATTTGTCATGGTTAATGTATGTACTGAATTGTATTGAAATTGAAGTATGCAGTCGTAAGATATAGCCCAATTACCAAGAATCATTAATTATGCAAATTATTCATTAACACTGAAAGGTACACCAACAAGCTTTACAGGACACATGTGATTGTTATGGTTAACATGTGTACTGAATTATATTGGAATTGAAGTATGTATTCTTAAGATATAGCCTAATTACCAAAAATAGTTAATTATGCAAATTATTCATTAAAGCTGTAAGATACATCAACGAATTTTATAGGACAAATGTATGTTGTTATGTTTAATGAATATACTAAATTATATTGAAATTGAAGTATGCAGTCTTAAGATATTGCATAATTAGTTGATTTCATTAATATGCAAATTTCTCTAATTAAACATTAACAGATCTGGCTCAAAACCTAATCAGGTCTTGCTATTACCCTAACGATTATATATCCCAAATTTCATTACAATTGAGCCAGTCGATTTTTAGAAAATGATGACACAGACACACAGACACACAGACAGACAGACAGACACAGACACACCTTCCCCTTTTAATACCTCCCGTACCCTTACGGGAGGTAAAAATAATGACTGATACGAACAAATCAGAAGGCAAGGAAATTATAGCCAATTACAGCCAGGGATAAATTACCTGTTACCAGTCCAAGTTATCAAAGCTGATATGGAACTAGAAATTTATATTTCAGCCATTATTGTTGCCCTAACTACCAGGATAGAGTATACATTAACCAGGGCCCTAACTACCAGGATAGAGTATACATGTACATTAACCAGGGCCCTAACTACCAGGATAGAGTATACATGTACATTAACCAGGGCCCTAACTACCAGGATAGAATATACATTAATCAGGGCCCTAACTACCAGGATAGAATATACATTAATCAGGGCCCTAACTACCAGGATAGAGTATACATTAACCAGGGTCCTAACTACCAGGATAGAGTATACATTAACCAGGGCCCTAACTACCAGGATAGAATATACATTAATCAGGGCCGTAACTACCAGGATAGAGTATACATTAACCAGGGCCCTAACTACCAGGATAGAATATACATTAATCAGGGCCGTAACTACCAGGATAGAATATACATTAACCAGGGTCCTAACTACCAGGATAGAGTATACATTAACCAGGGTCCTAACTACCAGGATAGAGTATACATTAACCAGGGCCGTAACTACCAGGATAGAATATACATTAACCAGGGTCCTAACTACCAGGATAGAGTATACACTAATCAGGGCCCTAACTACCAGGATAGAGTATACACTAATCAGGGCCCTAACTACCAGGATAGAGTATACATTAACCAGGGCCCTAACTACCAGGATAGAGTATACACTAACCAAGGCCGTAACTACCAGGATACAGCATAACATAGCATTGTATGGGTTGTAATAAACTGAATGAAAGTGTCAAGGTAGTAGTATCACACAAACCAAAATACATACATATTCATTGTCTAATATAAGCTCCAATATACATTGTCTTTGCTCTTTGTTCTGAAAATGAAAACACAGAAATAACATTTCATAGTTATATGTAATATTGATGCAAAGTTGTAGAATTTTCTTGTCCTAAATCTCCATATAAAGACATGTCAAATAATACACTGTATTGCATTGAGAATACACTGTTACACTACTTACATTAAAATTAAATATTTTATACTGAAATACTCAAAATGTTAATGACAACAAAGAAATTACTTGTCTCGGCTTTGATTCAGTGTCATTTGGATTATGTCTGTTCATCATGGTACAGTAGTCTCACAAAGAAGTTGAAGGGTAGACTACAAGTTCTGCAAAATAACATCATGAGATACATACTTAGTGCTGCTACTAGAACACACACTGGATATAATCAATTTGAACCTATAGGTATGTTTCCAGTAGAATTGAGAGTTGAGCAATTAAAACCTAATCATAAATTATGTTTAACATCATAAATGGTTGTTCTCCCAAGTACTTACACTGCGATGTAGAAATGGTCCATAATTGGTATAGTTAGAGAACAAGAGTGAGTGAACTGTCATGTGTAATTCTAAGAGAAAGTGGTATGGGTAAGAGTTCATTGACATACAAAGGCATTTGTGTTTGGCATAGCAAGGCTGGAGATACAGTACTAAGCTATCCATGATATGGTACTCTACATGCTAAAATGATTTCAGTCAGACACAATGACTTACAGGCATTCCTATATGAAACATACTGGGCATTCTTCTCAATATTGCTCCATCTACATCTTGAGGTCTATTTGTAGCACCCATCACTATCACCTAAATAAAGGAAAAAACAAATTTTGACAATGTAAGCTAGGTTTATCATTGTCCATACAACCTTATAAGGAAATATATCAGCATTGATGTAACTCTGTAAGGATACACATCATTGTTGTGACAATGAGCGAATATAATCATTACTTTGACCATATATGGAGACACATCACCATTGCTATGCCCATATGGGTCTAATAGTTACTTTGACCATATATGGAGACACATCACCATTGCTATGCCCATATGGGTCTAATAGTTACTTTGACCATATATGGAAACACATCACCATTGCTATGCCCATATGGGTCTAATAGTTACTTTGACCATATATGGAAACACATCACCATTGCTATGCCCATATGGGTCTAATAGTTACTTTCACCATATATGGAGACACATCACCATTGCTATGCCCATATGGATCTAATAGTTACTTTGACCATATATGGAGACACATCACCATTGCTATGCCCATATGGGTCTAATAGTTACTTTGACCATATATGGAGACACATCACCATTGCTATGCCCATATGGGTCTAATAGTTACTTTGACCATATATGGAAACATATTCTCACTTCTGTAACCATGAGGATGCCATGCTATGATCTCTTTTCAATACTGGCAATCTTTTTATCCTTATATGGAAATGCTTTTATCCTTATATGGAAATGCTTTTTATCCTTATATGGAAATCTTTTTATCCTATATGGAAATGCTTTTATCCTTATATGGAAATTTTTTTTATCCTTATATGGAAATTTTTTTATCTTTACGTGGAAATCTTTTTATCTGTATATCAATCTTTTTATCCTTATATGGAACTTGTATATAACTAGCAAAAGTCTCTGTAAATGAGCTGACATAGAGTATTTCAATTTTATCTTACCTGACAAGAATAGTCTGTTATAAGTCCATCCCATAGACTCATAAACTGAGCTTTCATCATAGCTGTTGCTTCATGGTCGTAGGAAGCTCGAGATCTTAGAAAAGAATCTACCTCATCAATGAATATAATGGTTGGTTGAATCTTGATAGCCTAAATATGATAACAAACAGGAAAGGGTTTATTACACGGATTCATTATACACGACGTATTCCTAACTTAATCCTGAATAATTAATGACCAAGCTGAGAATCACTATCCTTCTCAATAAATACTGGTAAGACGGACAAAAGAAATAAAAGAAAGGGTTTTGAATTGGATTACCGAGAGTAACTGTAATGTTTACCATACCCAGTTGAAATATACTGAATGACTTGAATACAGATTTGTATACTGTGTGTTTATATAATTTATAAACTGTAAATGTTACTTGCATGGGACTTGAGTATTCACACAGCTGTGCTGTACTCAGCACTAACTGTTTGTTTCCACGATCAATAAATTACCGTTCAAAGTTTGACTAAAACTATTCAAAGACATTGTGTCATACATTTGTCAAAAGGCCAATTCCAATCAAATGATTATATTGTAAACGCATGCTACTGAGCTACCGGTACGTGTTGAGAACTATTTACTGTGGCCGGTTCTAATCTAGTTCTTTGTCCTATGATATGCATTCCGATGATGTGTTGGAATATTGTGGTGCAAATATCTAGTGTTAGTTCTAATCATGATCATCACCAACATGCATGATTGTCAAAAAGTACATTTGACAATCGTGCCCTATTTTAAAGATTAATTTGACTTTTGATGAGTCTTTTTGATGTTTCTGAGCATAACACTATTACAAGAAACTGGGAGAATTTACATTGAACAGTTTGAATCAAGTGTATAGGGAACGTCAGTGTAACAATGCCAATGTGACTGCAAGTTCATGTGGCATGTGAAATCATGGTCTATTTTCTTTTGTCTGTAAAAGCACAACAATTAAAGTGTGACATTCAGCCATTTGATTTGTTTCCTGTTCCTCGATTTCAGCTGTGGTGTAAATAGCCGGAATGATCTTTATTAATTCACAGGCACTGACAGACATATTTTTACACATATCTTGAGACCACTACACTAACCAAAAGTGACTTGATTGACACATATCACTCTGTCTAGATCACACATAGATGTAGATAGTATATGTGGGAGTAGTACAATGTTGTAAGTAGCTATGTAAACATGTGTGACAGCATACACAAACTACACATATTGTGACGAACTCGTGGAAAGTACATGAGAAACTCTAAAACACTAGAATAGATTGCCTATGAAAGTTAATAAGTGGTAGCGTTAGCAAGCCTTTGATAAATGTGAAACACCTGCTGTCACACCAAGCTGTTTGATTGACCTTGTGTATGGCAGAACATACACTATAAAATTGAGTACAGACACATTTGCCAATGCCAGCGTCTCTAGACCACGGCACAGCCCAAGAAACCTGAAATATCATGATCAACTCAACCAACTATTTACTGTTCTCATTTGACAATTAGTACGACTCAAAGACTATCGTTGCACGTTTTGTCTGTGGGGCCTATCCGACAGAAAGTCTATTAGACCCACAAACATATTGAATTATCAATTTTCAGTGAACAGAGTTTGTCGTATAATCTCTGTGGAATTATCGTGTTAAAGGCCGAGTTGTAATCTACAAAAATGTAGATTGCATATGTGCATGGTGACTCTAGATGGTGACAGAAGTATATAAGTGAAGGGCTAATGCAACAGCATCATCAACAGACTTATTTGCACGATATGCAAATTAAAATTGATCGAGTGATGAGTTAGTAACAGACTTAAGATATTTCAGAATTAACCTTTCAAAGAAAACTGGTGTAAACGCTACTGAAATCATTAAGACAAGAGATTTTACTTTTCTTTGTTTGGTACTGGTATAATTTTGGATGTTTTAAAACACACAGGTACTTTGCATTGGCTAAGAGAGTCATTGAAAATATCGGTAAAAACTGGAGAGCTCGAGGGTGCATAGTGATTCATTATCTGGTCCGGGTGTTTTCTTGTTATTCTGTGCACTAAATAATTGTTATGGTTAACATATGCACCAAATTATATTGAATTTGAAGTATGCGTTCCAATAGCCTAATAACTCAAAACCATTAATTATGCAAATATTGAAATAACTAATTAATATTCATTGGATGTTTACCAAAATCTAATCAGGTCTTGCCATTAGCATATGGAAGCAAATTTCATTATAATTGAGCCAGCCATTTTTAAGAAAATTATGACACAGACAGACAGACAGACAGACAGACACACAAACACATACACACACAGATGGATGGACGGACAGACAGACAGACAGACACACAGACAGACATGCACACAGACAGACATCCTCCTTTTAATACCTCCCGTACCCTCATGGGAGGTACCGGGTAATGCTTTATACTGCCCTATAACCCCCTAGAGGGTGTGCTCTTTGCATCCCTGCAAATTAGTGGTTTGTATCTGGACTACTCATGCCCACTGGTACTTTACAAAATTCACACATTGCAGTAGTTGGCTATTTAAGCTGCCCAAATTTCTGATCCTAGTGTTCACCTGGTACATGTAGCGGTGTTTATTATTAAACTTTCCCTCCCTCTTTCCCTACTTTTTTCTCTACCAATGTTTTTGTGAAGGTTGGTAAGTAGGTAAAATCTACCTAAGTTCCCCAGTTATTTTACCTATGTTCCCTACCAGTTGTCATTTTACCAGGGTTCTCTACCAGTGTGTTTGTTAAGGGGGTAAGTAGGTAAAATGAACCTGTGTTCCCCTGTCATTTTACCAGGGTTCTCTACAGTGTGTTTGTTAAGGGGGTAAGTAGGTAAAATAAAACGCACCTGTGTTCCCCTGTCATTTTACCAGGGTTCTCTACAGTATTTGTTAAGGGGGTAAGTAGATAAACTGAACCTGTGTTCCCCTGTCATTTTACCAGGGTTCTCTACAGTGTGTTTGTTAAGGGGGTAAGTAGGTAAAATGCACCTGTGTTCCCCTGTCATTGTACTAGGGTTCTCTACCAGTGTTTTTGTTAAGGGGGTAAGTAGGTAAAATGCACCTGAACTGACGCACATGCAAACAAATTTCTGCTCAGTGAGACACACAGCCAATCAGGTTGCGTCTTAATTGTCATGGGCATACATGTACGCATTGAATAGTAGAGGAGGCGATCTGGCTAAAAAATATAAACATGTACCAAGAAGGTCAATTCTGGCAAAATAACGAAGGTAAAATAGCAATGAACGATTAGCCGACATCTACATCGGATTTTAATCAGATTGTCAAGAATGCATGTTTCAAATTCATTATAACTTGGTACATACATTTGTGATACCAAAGCGCATCTGTCCTGAAAATATTATCGATGTAGCTTTTAGTTTTAATAAGTTATTGGCATATTTTCGGTAATTAGACGCTATGGCCACACAAAAGAAAGTTGTTGTTTCTGGTCAAGAAATGTTTCCTAAAGTGGTGTGGCAATGCAAATGTTTTTGTTAATTGTTCATGATTAGTTGTGCAGTTGTCTTCCCTGAAGTAGCAATTAATGTAGGGAGAGTTATTTTTATGTTTTCCCTTGGATCTGCAGTCTGCATTGACTGGACAACACAAGAAAAAAGAAGATCGAGGCGGGGGTATTAAAGTGATGCAAACTGACCAGAAAACAATTCTTTTGTTTTCTTGGCCTTAAAAACGCCCACCGTGAGATTTATGCTACAACTTTCTATAAAAGGTTCCCATTATTACATGTGTGGTTGGCCGTAAGATCGCATCTGCCAGTGAAATCATAAATATCGGCATTCAGCAGTTGACATTCTAAATTTACTGGTATATAAACGGTGAAATTTCACATTTACCGGCACAGATCAGTTGTGCTAAAAAAACAGACATTGAGCTAAATTTCTTGCATAAATCATGGAATTGCAAGGCTATACCCTTACGGAAGGCATTCAGTTTAAATCTGGCAATACCTGATATCCTCCTTTCTGTTACCATGGTTTCCTCACCTTACCCAAATAACTGGTCAACTAATACTTTGTAAAGTCACTTTGTGGAGAAAAGTGACCAAAAGTATAAAATGGTACAGCTGCTGTTGGTGAAATTTGGTTTGTATGTCCCGAGGGTTATAAGCTATTACTGAGTACATGTAACTTTTAGACTGGTTAGTAATAGTCTGGATGCCAACGTGGTCTCTAACTAAAACCGTGACAATATCATATAGGAACTAGACTGATTAGTAATTACCATACCAATCAACTAATTATGATTAACTTACTAGTGAGAAGACTGCTGCAGCTAATTTCTGTGATTCCCCATACCATTTGTCTGTTAAAGTAGATGCCTGTAAGTTGATAAACCGGAAACCAGCTTCTTTAGCCATTGCCTTAGCAATCATCGTCTTGCCACACCCTGGTGGACCATGAAGAAGTATACCTATAATACATAAACAATATCGTATCATATTCAAGTCACATATTCTATATTTGGGCATACATGTACATGTAATGACATTTCATATTTGGGCATACACATCGTGACATATTCTATATTTGGGACTACATGTAGTGACATATTCCATATTTGGGTATACATGTGATATATTCCATATTTGGGAATACATGTGATATATTCCATATTTGGGAATACATGTGATATATTCCATATTTGGCCAGACTGCTTAAGTCTCCTTTGACATGATATAGAAAATACAATCATTGCATTGCTACACAGCCATACTGTTCCATTCATAGTTTTAGTTTATATAATATAGTATATAGCAGTGGGTGCTTGATAAAATTAATAAAAACAAGTCATTGAGAATGACATAGGGTTTAAGGAACTGGGGAACATGCCTACTCATGTTGTGTCTCCTCGTTGGACATGGTACATGCCTACTCTTCAAGATGACATCATGGAATATAACCATTCAACAATAAAGGATGGGTTGGGTACGGGGGGGGGGGGGGGGGGGGGACCTGTTCAAGCATGTCTGAGTTATGGCTTTGGACATGGAAGATTCACAAACAAAATGGCTGCCAGGCAGCCATATTGGATCATATCACAACAACAATGAATATGCACATGTATGTCATAGAACACTGTCCTAATACCGACTTTGAATGAGATCTGTTCAAGCATGTCTGAGTTATGGCTTTGGACAGGGAAAATTTGCAAACAAAATGGCTGCTAGGTGGCCATATTGGATCGTATCATGAAACAAATTGACGTGCATATGTATGCCATAGTATGTTGCCCCTGTACCAAGGTTGAAAAAAAATTGGTCCAGACATCTCCAAGAAACGGCTCCAGATGGATGGAACCCAATCCATAAGTCCCCATCCCAGACTTTGTTCGATGGGGACTAATTAAAACACTAGAATTAAAAGGTTGCACATCTTTAAAATTACATGTATATCAAACTGGCTATATATTGTTAGTAATATTTTCACAATTCATGTCACAGAATGGCTTGTACAATTCATGTCACAGAATGGCTTGTACAATTCATTTCACAGAATGGCTTGTACAATTCATTTCACAGAATGGCTTGTACAATTCATTTCATGGAATGGCTTGTACAATTCATGTCATAGAATGGCTATAGTACAATGTATAGCTACCATTCTACCAAATACTACATAGTATCATATCCCATAGTACATTACATGTATAATAAGCCACAAATTTCATTTTGTCTCACCTTTTGGAGGCTGTAAAAGGCTGGAACCTCTAAACAAATGTCTCTTCTTCATGGGAAGTATCACTGTTTCTTGTATTTCTTCTATAACATCTTCCAAGCCACCAATATCTCTCCAAGTTACTTGGATACCTAATGGGTCGATTAGTAAGGCTGCTATAGACATTTCATACTCTGTCAATTTGACTCCTTTCACACCAATTTTACCCATTAGTCTTTCAGCCTGAAATAAAAAGATATGACAGTACAGGCTTTATACATGAATGTCTTACTGAGGGGGTGACCTCCTTTCTGAATCCCCCTGCCCTTGGACCATGCAAGTGGCAACATGCTTAAGTTCCTTTAAAGTGTATGTGCAAAGGTTGATAATTTTTTTCATTATTATGTTTATTTTGCCATAAAAATAAATGAAATTGCATTCATACCTCTAAATGTTACGCGCACTGGCAAGAAATGTCACAAAAATACTTGCCCCGTTAATCCCCTGTGCTTCGACTAACTTTGGCACCTCAGCCAGCTAACGAAAGATGTCGAGGTCCCACATATTACAAATGACTTCTAAGCCTTTGTGTTATGTTTACTTATGAATTACTAATTGCGTCACCATATAATAGTATTATCTGTAACTGTACATATTGTTGTGTACCAGATTAGTCTTCCAGCAACAATGGTTCCCTGGCATTTTGTCGGTGGGTGTAGCAGCACCTGCAGTGAAACAATCACCCTACACACATTTCTGAAAGATAACTTTGTAGGTAATGGGTGAAGGCAGTTGTGTAAAAATTGTTCAGTGACACCATACAGTGAAAGCCGGTAAATGTTACTGGGGTTCTCCATGCCACAGGTGTAGCCATGATCAAAGCGAAAAAAAGGAAAACTTATAAAATAATTTGAAATGGTGTTTTTCGAAATTTAAAGAAAGCAAGTTAGCTTCATAAAATATTTTCAGTACGATAGCAATTTTTTGGAAACCAATGGGTAGTCCGACTGTTTCGATTTCCATGGTGCTGAGAGTCGATTGTTTTCATTTTGATGATAATTATAGATGGTTTATTAAAACAGTTTTGTGACCACATGCTAAAATGGTCAAATTATTTGAGTTTACATATCAGTTAAAATAAGAATAGAAAGAGAGCTTGCTCAAAAGAAAAAACACTGGTCAAAAAATTCAATTAAAATCATACTAATAAAAATCTGAACATGGAGAACAAGATAAAAGCTTTTTTACACACACAAAAACCCTCAAAAATACACAAAGAACAAAAACAAAAACAAACAGGAAAAAAACCAAAACGTATACATTTGTACAATGAAAATCTACAAGCGAGACAGTTTATTTAGCCAACCTAACACTATAGACAACAGGACTGTTTTCTTTTCGTTTGGTCCTACATTTGAAAGTGACATTTCCATTATTACGTGTATGATACTTGTGTTGAACTGGGGGCAGCACCAGGTGATGGAGTCTGTGATCATCCTTAAGTATAGAGGATGCAAACGCTTTACAAATATGCTTACGTCTATTCTCAAGGGTTTTGATGTTAAGTAACTGTAGAGCCTGACTGTAGGATTGAAATGGGTATATTATACGGAGTGCCCTCTTTTGGACACTCTCCAATGCTGCTCTGAGTTTGTCTGATAGTCCTCCCTGCCATACAACACTGGAGTATTCTAGGCAGGAACGGACTAAAGAAATGCAAATAAGCTTTAGGTCCTCGTTGTTTGCACCATACCTATTCAGGACTCTCAAGGTGTGTAGACGTTTGGATGCTTTGCTTATGATTTCATTAATATGTACATCCCATTTCAAGTTGTAGGTGACATTTAATCCCAAACATTTGTAAACATTAACAATTTCTAAGACATAACAAGAGGAGTGAGATCTACATCAGTCTTTGAAAAAGACAGTCTTATTTCTTTACATTTCTTTGGATTTAAACTCATGTTGTTGTTGGAAGACCAGTCAAAAATTCTAGTTAGATCATCTTGTAAGTTAGATTTACTGGTATCATTGCAATGAAAATGTTCTGATATTGTGGTATCATGCATGAAAACAAAGTGTGAGTTACAATAGGAACCTGGATATCATTAATCATCAAAAATAAATAAAATTGGACCGAGTTTTGTAAAAAGACGCAACGCTATGTAAAATGTTGCTATTTTTGTTTCCATTGTTTTGTCTACCTGAAAAATTAGTGTATCATGCCAAACACATATCCATAGTGGATGGACACAGCACAGTACAGTCAACACTTCATGATCTCAGGTCAAATAAATCCACAATGTATGTAAGACATGTCTATCCATCAAAAACTCAAACAAAACAAAAATACGCAATTACACCATGATACGGTCGGCTTCAGTGAGCACGGGCCGTGCTTTGAAAAATGATACCACTTCATGTCACTGTGTGGATGGTAATGAACTTAGTAACCAGATTTAAACTGAATGCCTCCTGTAAGGGAATAACTAATTATGCAAATAGCTCATTAAACTAAAAAAATTATGGTAACAAGCTTTGTTTTTTGGACAACACTAATTACCAAAAATAATTAATTATGCAAATTATTCATTAACGCTGTAAGATACATCAACGAATTTTATAGGACAAATGTATGTTGTTATGTTTAATGAATATACTAAATTATATTGAAATTGAAGTATGCAGTCTTAAGATATTGCGTAATTAGTTGATTTCATTAATATGCAAATTTCTCTAATTAAACATTAACAGATCTGGCTCAAAACCTAATCAGGTCTAGCTATTACCCTAAAGATTATATATCCCAAATTTCATTACAATTGAGCCAGCCGATTTTTAGAAAATGATGACACAGACAGACAGACAGACAGTCAGACAGACAGACAGGCATTCCCCTTTTAATACCTCCCGTACCCTTACGGGAGGTAAAAAAGTGAAATAAAGTGGGTACATAGTTTTTCAAAAGGGATAGTTTTCCAACAAAAGTTTCTGCTGTGGTCAATTTAATCTGTGGTTGTACTTTCGCGAACATTTTGAATGGTCATAGAATGTACTGTGACGACACATACTACAACAACTTGAGAGAATATTATTGGGAACTAATTGTGTTGTATTGTCTTCTCGTGACGCCATTCTCATCCGACCTCTGTATGTTTGATGGGTATGAAAATATTAGATAATTTTCGTTTCGATTATAATTCAATAATTGGGAATTAGAATATACAATTTCTTATTTCAGTGACATTTTATCGAGTGTCACCTTAGTAGTGTCAGTTGACAACACACAACGGTATGTGTTTACATGCAAACGATCGTTGATCTTCTAGCTTACATGTACTAATACATCCATAACTAGTCAAAGTTATAAACTAGATTCACAAAAAGTGCAATTTTGCACTTCCATTCAGCGAGGAGTATAGCGTATCACATGGAATTCACAAAATTCGACGGACAAAAGTAACAAAACGTAATATGTTACATCTAATGTTAATGACAATAACTGTCACCTACAATTTACATTGACAACTGCATACATGCAATAAAAAAAATACAAAGTCCTGTTATTCAGTTTTCGTGTTGTGAGATTGTCTGTGGGAGCTGTTTTCTACCCATTGAATAGTCACTGCCAGAGGAACTATCGTTACTGCTAGCTAAATCACACCATCAGATGTTAATGCTGGAGTGTATTGCTCTACGATTGAGGCATGTGACAAATATTCAACATCGTGTTCTGGCGAAAACCGGTTGAGAAGTTGACCTTCTGGCTCAGCCCTAATGGCTTTGCATGTAAAGATAAACTGAAGAGGACGATTGTGTTCCCGAAGTGACGTCACGATGTCCTATCCATATGCAAATGAAAGTACTTCCTGAGGTGCTCTGTGTGGCTGGACCTAGAGTGACTCATTTTTTACGCAATTTCTCACGTCAAAGCTATTCTATAATATCACAAAACCCAATGTCCTTTATTTTTATGGCAAAATAAACATAATGACAAAAAAGTATCACCCTTTGCATGTACACTTTAATGTAAAGGTCCAAGTACATATTACAATAGTTAGTATTGCAAGAAATGTCCCCATCTGTCAACTTTATAAAGTCCTTACAAATGAATTCTGTCTCTAACAATATTTTATATTTTTGTTGATACCAGTTCTAAGAAATAACCAATCAAGAAATACACACCTGTTTCTGTGCCTGTGCTTTTTGTTTTCTGGTAGGGTCCATTTGTTCTACAACCCATTTAATACCATAATATGAACATACTCCAAATATAGCTAGACGTATCACTATGCCTGTTAGCTCTTGCCTTGATAAGGCCATACTTGCTCCTGCATTTGGCATACTTGACACCTGTGTGTGATAATATGGGTAGATCTGTAACTAGACACCTGTGTGTGATAATATGGGTAGATCTGTAACTAGACACCTGTGTGTATGATAATATGGGTAGATCTGTAACTAGACACCTGTGTGTGTGTGATAATATGGGTAGATCTGTAACTAGACACCTGTGTGTGTGATAATATGGGTAGATCTGTAACAAGACACCTCTGTATGATAATATGGGTAGATCTGTTACTAGACACCTGTGTGTGTGATAATATGGGTAGATCTGTAACTAGACACCTGTGTATGATAATATGGGTAGATCTGTAACTAGACACCTGTGTATGATAATATGGGTAGATCTGTAACTAGACACCTGTGTGTGATAATATGGGTAGATCTGTAACTAGACACCTGCTTGTGTGTGTGTGTGTGTGAGAGAGAGAGAGAGAGAGAGAGAGAGAGAGAGAGAGAGAGAGAGAGAGAGAGAGAGAGAGAGAGAGAGAGAGAGAGAGAGAGAGAGAGAGAGAGAGAGAGAGAGAGAGAGAGAGAGAGAGAGAGAGAGAGAGAGAGAGAGAGAGAGAGAGAGAGAGAGAGTTGACACTGAACTAGTTAGGTGGTTGAATATGTATACACAGAAGAGTTGATTATACATTTGAAACAAGGTATTTCTGTGTTGTATTTCAACGGCTGTCATTTATTAACAGCCAAGAAAGCATGATATATCAATGAGGTCGAGTAAGGACAAATCTGTTACAGTTCAATGCAGCTATTCTAGCAGAACTTGGAAGATACCCAGTACAGCTTGGTCGACAATTATATGTTTTTGTCACAGAACATTGAAGTTACCATTTGACAGACTATCTCATAAAGCACTAAACGACATAATAACCCTCCTGGAACATTGTGGAGTAAGCCTTCAGTATTTGCATTGGAAAATGTATAAGTGATATATAGGGTATAATCTCTGAAAGGTGAACATTTTTGTGAATGGAAAAAACTTAGGACGTAGAGAAAATTTAACTCCAATATTTATTTTGAACCATATCTTGTCATTTTGAAAAGTTTTCAACTCCGACATTTTTACACAAAGTTTATATGCTCCTGTCATAAGTTAATGATCGAAATGGGTAGATATATAAATATACCAGTAGAAGACAGATTATGCTGTGTGTGTGACTCCAATGAAGTGGACTCTGAAGTTTATATTTTGATCAATTGCTCTGGGTACCATCAACAAAGACAGAGTTTCTCTTGAACAGTATCCACTATTTACTCTGATTTTATGGATAAGGATGACGAGACTAAATTCATCGTAATTATGTCAAGTATAGATAAAACTATTGTAGTGACGACTGCAAAATTCATAATAGATAATTTCAGGATCAGGGACAGTATTTGATTTCCTTTTTGTTTGCATTGTAGTCTTTATATATATTTATTTCTCAGCTGTTTTGTGCTTTTTGCTCACGTGACCTCCCTTATTCGTTCTTTATATATATTTTTAACCCTCCTCCGTGTATAAACGGAGGTATGTTCCGTTATTGGAATAAAGAAAGACTATACTACTATACTGTTAAGTGTGATGAACTCTGCCTGAAGCCTGGATGCATATGCATACACATGGCAACAGGAATATACAAAATGTATCTCGTGCATGACAATGTCAAACCTCAAGGTGAGAAAGAATTTTAATATCGTGAATATACGTAGTCAGTATATGTGCGATTGGTATTGTATGAAATATTGTATTGGTTTACTTACGGTCTGACAGTGACACAGCTGTTGAAAATGCTTGTCAATATTGAGATACAACTCTGACTTCACTTAATGTGCGATGACCCAATCCGGAAAGTTTGGGGGTACGAGGTGCGAAACGTTGGCGCACCACACCGGATGGAGCATGTGGAGTAGAAGATATCGGCATGTCATATTCATAGGTACCAGTGATAGCGCCCTCAATACGTTTAAGTTGCACCATGGATCATCGAGATAGATCCATGTTTGCACACAATAAGTGTAATACGGTAATTGAAATTTGCGTTGGTAACAGGGAAATTACGTTTATGATGTCTTAAAAAGTGTGACACATATTACTTACAGATATTATATACTATACCTCTGCCAATATTTGATAGGAAAGCGGTGATTTCCGATAAAGTTACGCTACAGCATTTTGCTCTGAAGTAAATTTTAAGAAAGCTAGGTGGTCAAGGATACATCCGTCCATGTGCGATCGAACTGATCTAAGGGCGACTGTGTTCCATGCCTGTGAATGAAGAGTAACCTATAACTATCTGTCACAATGGAGTCCGATGGTTCCAGCTTTTTATATCCGTCTATTTACGGCTATCTACGTGAAAAGAAGTTGGACAAAGCAGCAAAATATTTTCAAAAGGAAACAGGAACGGTAAGGATAGATACACCATATGATGCGATGATGCGATGGTGATTACACAAGAAACGTCCACGACTAGCAGGGCGCGACGACGTGTCCTTGTGGGCCACGTGGGATGCAGAGAAGTTTAACCGAGTTCATTATTCCTATAACTTTTGAAACTGTAAATTGTTTCATGATACAAATTTAATAGAAAATGAGTTAATTTACGAGAGCAGCCTGGTTATGTAGAGGTTTTCCTATGATCACTCCAGGTTTCCGTCAGTGTGTGAACTTAAGTTAAAATGACTACTGGTCATTAAGGACCGACATGTAGCAAATGCTGCTGGGGAAAACTGCTGGTCCATACTCAATGCAGTTCATGTTCACGACCTGTATCTACACCCCCCCCCCCCCCCATTTACAGATTAAATGATTTTGAACTTTAATATGATACAACATATCTTTTGATATACTAAAGTAAAAGAGAGTACAACGAATTGTTTACTATCCACTATTCATAAAATTTCCACTCACAGAGTCAAAAAATAACTTGGAAGTAAATTTTGGATTCACAACCAAGTAATTTTTGACTGTGAGTAGAGATTTTCATTTGTAACTATGAAAACAGAGACTATGAATATTCATTCTCGCATATCTGTTCCTATAGACTATAGTGGTCTGATGAGTGGGTCATTGTATCCCTACTTATTTCTGAAATTATGTTACAAGACAAAACAAGAATGATTTAGCTAAGAGTACATGTATGTGTAAAAGTGTTTAGTATACAGAATGTATTTAACATTTCAAATGTACAATCTTTGTCATAAAGGCTTAGCATTTGGGTGTTTAAGACACACACAATCATTGTTTGAAACACACACAATCCTTGTCCACCATAGAAATACATATCCATAGATTGTTGATAATATGGGTGAATGAATCAATAAATCTACATTATCTGCAATCTCTAAGAGATCACAGTCCTCTCCTTCCTCTCTGTACGATTCACTAAATTCTGAATCACATAATCCAAAGTCAGATTCATCGTCTGTGGCAACAGCTGATGTAGCTTCCAACTCTTAGCGAACGTAGACCTACAAATTCATCATAGCAGAAAGTTTTGTCGCATAACTATCCCTCTTGAAAACTGTGTATTCCCTTTATTTCAATTTCCATCCACACAGTGACACGGAGCGGTTTCGTCTTCCTTCAGTCTTTACAAATATGTACTGAAGCCCCCCCCCCCCCCCCCCCCCCATGAAGCCCTACCCGTATACCCTACATGTACAGTGGTGTATTGAGTATCGTCTCTGACCGTTTGTGTAAGAAATCTGACCATGATGAAGAGAACTATGGCTGAACATGTCTTACAGTGCGAGTTTTTTTGACGTGGGAGCGTGATATGGTAACTGTACTGTAATGTGTCATCCACTATGTACCCCGTGTTTGGCATGATGCAGTATTTTTCCAGATACAACAATGGCAACAAAAATGCAACATTTCTAAGTTTATACTTTGATTACAACATGACAGGACATACATTATCATATGCATCAAATTGAAAGCAATCAGACTACACATTTTTTTTTACTGTTGTTACAAAAAAAAACTATCGTACTGAAGATATTTTACGAAGTGTACCTGCCTTCTTTATTAGTTAAAACGCCATTTTCAGAGTAGTTTATATGTTTTCCGTCAGTTTGTTTTTATCATGGCCACAC
The DNA here is from genome assembly GCF_964340395.1 of Glandiceps talaboti. Taxonomy (NCBI): domain Eukaryota; kingdom Metazoa; phylum Hemichordata; class Enteropneusta; family Spengelidae; genus Glandiceps; species Glandiceps talaboti. The sequence goes on from NC_135570.1 coordinate 17,242,598, forward strand.
ACATGGGGAACTCCGGTAAATAGACCATTACCCGTCTCGCGGAAGACGCCATTGAGTGCATAGCAACCACATTCGGGTGGTCAAGCTGAAGTGTCAACCGCTTAGCAACACCATTGTTCTCGACGATCATGGAAGTATACTTCCATGGTATGATAGATCAAGGGAAGCAAACTTTTAAAGTATGGTTGTAAAAACGATGTGCGTATGTACAATTCATAACTAGCCGTCAGACGTGACGGTGATTTTTGGCCGTCTGGGCGCAGGTGAAGAGCGGTTGAGATTGACAGTTTCAACATGAACTTGAAAATATTACTAGAGTTGGATCCACTCGAGGATCGCAGGCCCTATGGTTGAAAACTTGCATGTCAGGTCGCGAATATTGTATTCCTATTTTTAAACAACGTCTAAAATTTGATACAATGTCATAACTTTTCCATAGACTTTTATACGTCGCGTAGCGTCGTCTAAAAACCAACACAACAACAACGTGTACGCGATCACTTTACTGTATAACGTGCTGTTAATAGTTGGCAATGATGTAATTCTTAGTCCGTAATTCGTCAGCTAAATTCGTCAGGGTCCGCTAAAAACTTTGAAATCGGTTGAGAATTTTTTTCGCTGTCTTTGATTTTATCATATACATTTATAAATGAGCTATATATATGCATTTAAAATTAAAATTTAGAGATACTATGTCGTTTTATTTTACGAATTTGGACTATGAGTTCTACAACATGTTCATCGAACTCAAGTATAAACATGGCTGACACGTACACGTGTTTCACGCATCGCCGGTGATTCCCAATTCTAGTTCCTGACGATCATATTCCGATTTTACTCTAAGTTATCTTCATACAGTACTAGTCTAGTTCATGACGACCGTATTCTGATTTTACTCTACGTTATTAAGGTAGGGTAAAATTGGAATGCGGTCGTTGGGAACTAGACTGGTAGATATTGTATTAAGATAACATGTGGTAAAATCGGAATACGATTGTCAGGAACTGACTATGATTTCCCGATCTGTGACGATAATTAAGAACTTTTCAATTCTGAACTCTAGGACCGAAACGGGACATTGGCACTCTAAAAATGTGTAAGACTTTTAGCTTTCGTCCGTATTTGTCAACAGCGTAAATGTCAACGGTTCATAAGGGCTTACGACTGGTGGATGTGTAGTACTACGCCACACTTCATGTGCATTGTATTCTAATATACTTATATTGAATATTGGTGACGGGAAATGTTTCCACCATGTACATGTGTATTAATAATCAAAACTACTCGATTTTGCTTGTCTTTAATTACCATTTCTCAAGATTGAAATATTATAGCCATCTAGTATGCTGCATAAGTTTGGCACTGACAACGTATTCCCAGAAATGACAGTCAGTTCGGAAATATAATGACAGTGTGACACTGGCGTATTTTTCTTTTAACTTGATGTTGACACGCTATATTTTCGCAACATGCTCTTTAGTTCGTGTACTTTCAATTTTTCAATGTCTTCCATGATGACTTAGGATTGTAGATGGTCACAAACGGTAGTATTTTTTTCAGACTAATGCATTGACTTTCATATGAACAACATGGCCACTCCGCAAAGCTTGACCTCCGTAGCAACCGTTGCTAGGTTATTTGCATATCTCGCGAGATCTGCCGCGAGACGGAAAATACTTTATTGATTGGGAAACCCGCTAACATTTGCTAACATTTACCGGCTTTAATACCAGCCTTTAAAAAACAGTGTCTGTTTCGTCTTCTTCTTCGGAAGTTCATTGCCACCTTCTAAATATCGCCACATACTTTATAAATACAACGTGGAACTGTCTCAAACACGTTAAAAGTTTCATACACTTCGAACAGTAAACTTCACAACAGTGATTAAATGATTACTATATCATAGCAGAAAAAGACCCGTGCGCTGAATGCGTGAAATGAGTCTGAATGTCTAAGACATTCTGATTAGTCAAGACACAAATAATTAGAGAAATTCAGCCAATCATGTGTTTGCTAACAAAATTTCATAAAGTAAATGCTGTATGCTACGTCATATGTAGACATGATATCAACATTGACAACAACACATGGCGAGCTAGCTCTGTGTCGCTTGACTTGAACAAGATGTCGAGAGTAAAATAGGTAACACAAGATCAGATTCATGTAGGTGAAATTGGATATATCTTTTTATAAATGTTATTATTTACTCCAAATTTCAATTGGTCATAAGGACCGATAAGTTATTGTAATTCTGAAAAACTGTCGATCCGAACAGAAATCTGTTGGTCTCTGGCCGAAGGACCGGCGTTAATTTCGCACCCTGGTTTCTGTCCGGCGTCCTGTATTACTTAGTCTAGTTCCTACATTACTGTACTGCAATCGTAGCTGCAATAATTGTAGTGTTTTGCTGCTAACGGTGCGGGTTAAACACAAAACTTTAAAAGTCGCCAAAACAGATGAAAAAACCCTCAAAACCGCAGCAAAATGTTACAATTATTGCAGCTACTGTAATCGTTACCAATTTTGCACTGCCTCCATTCACAGTTCCTACACAGTAACGTACATTATGACGTTGCCATTTACATGTACACCTCCACTCAGTCTAGTTCGTATACAGTATTGTTACCATTTATACCTCTACTCAGTCTAGTTCCTATACAGTATCGTTATGATGTATACCTTCACTCAGTCTAGTCCATATCATTACCATTTACACCTTCACTCAGCCTAGTTCCTATACAGTATCATTACCATTTACATTTCCACTCACAGTCTAGCTCCTATACAGCATTGTTACCATTTACACCTCCACTCACAGTGTAGTTCCTATACAGTATCATTACCATTTACACCTCCACTCACATACAAATGTAGTCTAGTTCCTATACAGTATCATTACCATTTACACCTCCACTCACAGTCTAGTTCCTATACAGTATCAATACCATTTACACCTCCACTCACAGTCTAGTTCCTATACAGTACCATTACCATTTACATTTCCACTCAGTCTAGCTCCTACACAGCATTGTTAACATTTACACCTCCACTCAGTCTAGTTCCTATACAGTATCGTTACCATTAACACCTCCACTCATAGTCTAGTTCCTATACAGTATCGTTACCATTTACACCTCCACTCAGTCTAGTTCCTATACAGTATCGTTACCATTTACACCTCCACTCGCAGTCTAGTTCCTATACAGTACCATTACCATTTACATTTCCACTCACAGTCTAGCTCCTACACAGCATTGTTAACATTTACACCTCCACTCATAGTCTAGTTCCTATACAGTATCGTTACCATTAACACCTCCACTCATAGTCTAGTTCCTATACAGTATCGTTACCATTTACACCTCCACTCATAGTCTAGTTCCTATACAGTATCGTTACCATTTACACCTCCACTCGCAGTCTAGTTCCTGACTAGTATTAACAACTTAGGGCCTGAAGCCAATACTCCTAGTGACAACAGAATGACAAGAAGTCCAAGCCATGGATAATTTATCAAGGGCTTATGTATTAAATCTGTCATATTTGCATCAAGGCAGGAGTAAATTAGTAATATTGAAGAGTATTTCTTATATTTCCTTATAGCATTTGCCAGATGTTGAACAACCAACCATAATGGAATTTTACAACGCTTGGAAAACATCCCCTATCAGTGTAAGGAAACGAAAATGGGTAGAAAGCCCAGAGAAAACCAACAAAAAAGTGAAAGCATCACAGAAAGATGAGACATCAAGTGACAGCAGTTCATCAGATTCAGATGACACTACTCCTACCAAAACAAAAAAACTTATCAAAAAGAAAGGTGATAAGAAGAAACCTGCCAGCAGTAAAGTATACCAGGTGAAAAGTAGCCAAATTAAAACACCTTTGAAGAAAGAAGATAGTTCGAGCAATGATAGCAGCGACAGCTCTTCTGAACGCGAGGAAGATAAAAAGACAACTAAAAATAAGAAGATTGTGAAAAGAAAGTCACCCTTCCAAAAGTCTAATAAAGTTAGCTCTAGTTCAGAAAGTGATGAAGATGCCACGAAAGTGATAACACCCAAGAAACACCCCATGACTAAAGTTACCAAGAAGAAAGCAAGTTCATCATCTAGTGAATCAAGTTCAGAGGATGAGAAACCTGCAAAAAGTGCAAAACAACCACAAGTCCAAAAGAAAGCTGCAACAACATCATCTTCATCTTCATCATCATCATCATCATCATCATCATCATCATCATCATCATCATCATCATCATCATCATCATCATCATCATCTTCATCTTCCTCTAGTGATAATGATAGTAGTTCTGATGAGGATAGTCAACCAAAGAAGGAAGTCAAAAAAATCGTCAACTCTAGAAAGAAGTCTGATGATACTAAGTCACCAGCCAAGACAGAGATTAAATTAGTGAAATCTGTCAAGACATCAAAGAAAAATGACTTGGGTTCAAGTTCAAGTTCAAGTTCTAGTTCAGAAAGTGAAGGTGAAAGAAGTAAATCAAAGCAAGGAGTTGTAAAACCAGCCAAACAAAATGTTGCAAAGAAAAATGAAAGCATTTCAAGTGAAGATAGCAGTGAAGATGATAGGCCTATAGTAAAGAAAGAAACATCAAAAGTTGCTGTAAAAACATCCTTAAAGAAAACCAATGAGTCATCATCAAGTGATGATAGTAGTTCTGACAGTGACAGTGACAGTGATAGTGATAGTGAAGATGACAGCCCAGTGACAAAAACTCCAACACCAAAAGCTTCAAAGGTAGGTGTAAGAGCATCTCAAAAGAAAAGAAAAAGGGAGTCTAGTTCAAGTGATGGTAGCAGTTCTTCTGAGGATGAAGAATCTAATCAGAAACCAGCAATGAAAAAAACAAATGTAGTGCCCAAGAAAAAAGCTGTTGCATCTCACAAGAAGGTGAACAAGGATACGAGTTCAAGTGATAGTAGCAGTTCTTCTGAGGATGAAGAATCTAATCAGAAACCAGCAATGAAAAAAACAAATGTAGTGCCCAAGAAAAAAGCTGTTGCATCTCACAAGAAGGTGAAAAAGGATACGAGTTCAAGTGATAGTAGCAGTTCTTCTGAGAATGAAGAATCTAATCAGAAACCAGCAATGAAAAAAACAAATGTAGTGCCCAAGAAAAAAGCTGTTGCATCTCACAAGAAGGTGAAAAAGGATACAAGTTCAAGTGATAGTAGCAGTTCTTCTGAGGATGAAAAAGCTGTTAAAACAAAAATATCTAATGTAGTTTCACAGAAAAACTCCAAATCAAAACAAGCATCCTCAAGTTCATCTGACACAGACAGTAGTTCAGATTCTGATAGTTCTGATGATGAACAGAATACAAAGAGAAAGGTTCAGCAAACAAAATCTACCAAACAGACAAAACTGAAGAGTATTGGTAAATGTGACTCAAGCTCTGATAGTGACTCTGAGGATGAAAAGGAACCAAAAATATCAGTCAAGAACATATTGAAAAAAGACAGTTCTTCATCAAGCTCAGACTCCAGTTCAGACTCGGAAACCGAGAAGAAGAAGAAAACAAAAGCAGGAGTGGTTAAGAACACACAGAAGCAAAAAGTGGATAGCTCATCTAGTTCATCATCATCATCAGATTCTTCAAGCAGTGAAGATGACAATGACAAGAAAACACCCACAGTAACCAAGGCAACAAATGTAGTCAATGGTTCTAAGGTAAGCTTTGTCAAAGTTATATCTTGGATGACTTTGGAATGACATTAAATTTTATATCTTGGATGACTTTGGAATGACATTAAATGTTATATCTTGGATAACTTTGGAATGACATTACATTTTATATCTTGGATGACTTTGGAATGACATTAAATGTTATATCTTGGATAACTTTGGAATGACATTAAATGTTATATCTTGGATGACTTTGGAATGACATTAAATGTTATATCTTGGATAACTTTGGAATGACATTAAATGTTATATCTTGGATGACTTTGGAATGACATTAAATGTTATATCTTGGATGACTTTGGAATGACATTAAATGTTATATCTTGGATAACTTTGGAATGACATTAAATTTTATATCTTGGATAACTTTGGAATGACATTAAATGTTATATCTTGGATAACTTTGGAATGACATTAAATGTTATATCTTGGATAACTTTGGAATGACATTAAATGTTATATCTTGGATAACTTTGGAATGACATTAAATTTTATATCTTGGATAACTTTGGAATGACATTAAATGTTATATCTTGGATGACTTTGGAATGACATTAAATGTTATATCTTGGATAACTTTGGAATGACATTAAATGTTATATCTTGGATGACTTTGGAATGACATTAAATTTTATATCTTGGATAACTTTGGAATGACATTAAATGTTATATCTTGGATGACTTTGGAATGACATTAAATGTTATATCTTGGATGACTTTGGAATGACATTAAATGTTATATCTTGGATGACTTTGGAATGACATTAAATGTTATATCTTGGATAACTTTGGAATGACATTAAATTTTATATCTTGGATAACTTTGGAATGACATTAAATGTTATATCTTGGATAACTTTGGAATGACATTAAATTTTATATCTTGGATAACTTTGGAATGACATTAAATGTTATATCTTGGATGACTTTGGAATGACATTAAATGTTATATCTTGGATAACTTTGGAATGACATTAAATGTTCGGATGTGAAAAGGTTCACAGAAGTTGTTTCCTCTTTCTGGTTATTCTAGTGTGTTCATGAGTACCAGTGAGCTGTATAATTTGGTATTAAGTAGAAATACATAGAATAAGTGCAATATCATATTGTCCCTTCCCTTGAGCTTGTACATTGTCTACAACTTCACACAGACACTTGTACATTGACTATGACTACACACAGACACTTGTACATTGACTATGACTACACACAGACACTTGTACATTGACTACAACTACACACAGGCACTTGTACATTGACTACGACTTCACACAGACACTTGTACATTGACTGTGACTACAGACAGACACTTGTACATTGACTACAACTACACACAGGCACTTGTACATTGACTACGACTTCACACAGACACTTGTACATTGACAACGACTTCACACAGACACTTGTACATTGACTCACTTCACACAGACACTTGTACATTGACTGTGACTGCACACAGACACTTGTACATTGACTGTGACTACACACAGACACTTGTACATTGACAATGACTACACACAGACACTTGTACATTGACTATGACTACACAGACACTTGTACATTGACTACAACTACACACAGGCACTTGTACATTGACTATGACTACACACAGACACTTGTACATTGACTGTGACTACAGACAGACACTTGTACATTGACTACAACTACACACAGGCACTTGTACATTGACTATGACTACACACAGACACTTGTACATTGACTGTGACTACAGTCAGACACTTGTACATTGACTATGACTACAGACAGACACTTGTACATTGACTACAACTACACACAGACACTTGTACATTGACTACGACTACACACAGACACTTGTACATTGACTATGACTACACACAGACACTTGTACATTGACTGTGACTACACACAGACACTTGTACATTGACTGTGACTACAGACAGACACTTGTACATTGACTATGACTACACACAGACACTTGTACATTGACTGTGACTACACACAGACACTTGTACATTGACCATGACTACAGACAGACACTTGTACATTGACCATGACTACACACAGACACTTGTACATTGACCATGACTACAGACAGACACTTGTACATTGACTGTGACTACAGACAGACACTTGTACATTGACTACAACTACACACAGACACTTGTACATTGACTGTGACTGCACACAGACACTTGTACATTGACCATGACTACAGACAGACACTTGTACATTGACTGTGACTACACACAGACACTTGTACATTGACTACGACTTCACACAGACACTTGTACATTGACTATGTAACGACTACAGTCAGACACTTGTACATTGACTATGACTACAGACAGACACTTGTACATTGACTACAACTACACACAGACACTTGTACATTGACTGTGACTACACACAGACACTTGTACATTGACTGTGACTACAGACACTTGTACATTGACTGTGACTACACACAGACACTTGTACATTGACTGTGACTACACACAGACACTTGTACATTGACTGTGACTACAGTCAGACACTTGTACATTGACTATGACTACAGACAGACACTTGTACATTGACTACAACTACACAGACATTTGTACATTGACTGTGACTACAGACAGACACTTGTACATTGACTATGACTACAGACAGACACTTGTACATTGACTACAACTACACACAGACACTTGTACATTGACCATGACTACAGACAGACACTTGTACATTGACTACGACTTCACACAGACACTTGTACATTGACTATGTAACGACTACAGTCAGACACTTGTACATTGACTATGACTACAGACAGACACTTGTACATTGACTGTGACTGCACACAGACACTTGTACATTGACTACGACTTCACACAGACACTTGTACATTGACTGTGACTGCACACAGACACTTGTACATTGACTACGACTGCACACAGACACTTGTACATTGACTATGACTACAGACAGACACTTGTACATTGACTACGACTACACACAGGCACATTAGCAGGTTGCTACCCTTGAAAGACCCTGACTATAAAGGTCATGTAGAACTGAAGGATTAAGTTCCATGTTAATGGTACTTACATTTTGTATGCATCACAAGTCAAGTGCTGATTTACCACCACTTGTTAATTAAAAGCACTGCTCCGTAAGGTTTTTCCGTCTGACTGGTTTCCCTCACACATGTACTTTTCATGTATATGAAGTTGAACTTTGGGATGTGGTGGTGTTTGACTTTGTGTATGTGTTGATCTTCATTTAACTGGAACCCATTGTCTGATTTGTATCTTTGTAACCATTCTGTGGTACACCATTCTGTGGTCCAGCTACAAACACCAGTCAGATGTGAAAATGTTCATCATATCTACATCGGCTATATTTCTGAGGTCTGCCGACCAACTTCCAACTTTTCCGCTGTCGATCAACTCAAACATTTCATGTCCGACTTCTATCATTCTTCTCTTCCTTTCCCTCTGAAAATCATATTTTTCCAATGTTTCCAGGTCAAAATTGATGGTATTTTTTGCGAGTTCAAGTAGATCGGCTTTTCTCATTTTCAATGAGGTAATTTTCCCCTCCTTTAAGAATGCACAGAGTTCTCACATGCACAGCTTAGTCACAGCTTCGTGCATTGCCATACTATCAGCGGCCATGGCTACGCGTACCTGCTAAAAGACTGGAAGTTCGATAACCGGAATATGCCGTATTAGTTATGACTAAGATTTGAGTTTACTTATAGTTTAGCTGCCTATAATACGTTGTATGTCATTTGTTTCATTTTCACTAGACCTCTACTGGAAGTGATGATGAGAGTGACAATGCAATGAAGTTCACAACACCTCAAGGCAGAACTGATGTAAAGACTCCGTCAACCTTCCCACAATCTCAAAGACAGATGGTGTGTGTTTTATTTCTGTTGTTACATATATTGACTGGCCATGAAGACAAGACAAAACCCCATGTACTTACCAATACTATTAGTGTTTTGGTGAATAAGGCCTGTCATGTTTTGTGAGCCATTCACTTTACTTTTCTTTTCCATGTATTATGTTCATACCTTTGTACATTTCAATATTACTGTATCTTACACCAGTGTACAATGTAGTCAGTCCTGGAAAACAAGAAGAAAATAGTGTTATTTTTAACACAACTGAACTAAGGTCCAGTAGTGCTATTGAGATAGTGAAATGTGTATTGAGAAGTTTTCTATACAAAAAGGCAAGTTAGCCTTTGGCGCTATAGTCTAGATATTGTTACGATTAACACCTCCCCTCACAAATGGTTTAGTTAGAGACATGTTGGCATCGAGACTATTGACGCTATGTTGTCTATGTTTTCCAAGAAGTAATTGGCACTAAAAATTCTGTTCAATTATAAATTTGATTAACTGGCTGAACTCCTACACACCGACAGTTATGCTTGCATCCTGAAGAAGGCTTGTTGTGTGGACCTGAAACTTAAATAATAAAGATCTTAACAGTTCAAGTCCTGTCTTGTTTACTTACAAACCCATTTTCATTCCTTGAGATTTGCTTATACCCCGGCTTGTACTAAGCACCATTATTTTTTACCTCTCGTAAGGGTACGGGAGGTATTAAAAGGGGGATGTCTGTCTGTGTGTATGTGTGTGTCTGTCTGTCTGTCTGTGTCACCATTTTCTTAAAAACGGCTAGCTCAATTATAGTGAAATTTAGTACCTATATGTTAGGGGTAATGGCTAGACCTGATTAGTTTTTGAGCGAGATCTGTTCATGTTAATTAAGGAAATTTGCATATCAATGAAATCAACTAATTAAGCAATATCTTAACTTCAATTTCAATATAATTTAGTATATTCGTTAAACATAACATACATTTGTCCTATAAAATTTGTTGATATACCTTACAGCGTTAATGAATAATTTGCATTATTTAATTATTTTTGGGAATCGGCTATATCTTAAGAATGCATACTTCAAATTCAATATAATTTAGTACATACGTTAATCATGAGAAAACACATATGTTCTATAAAGTTTGTTGATGTACCTTACAGTGTTAATGAATAATTTGCATAATTAATGATTTTCGGTAATTAGGCTGTATCTTAAGAATACATACTTCAATTTCAATATAATTCAGTACATACGTTAAACATAACAGAGTTCATATCTCCTATAAAAGTTGTTGATTTTGCTTAAAGATTTAGTGAATAATTTACATAATTATTTTCGGTAATTAAGCTATATCTTAAGACTTAATATATAGCTTAGTTTTCATGAAATATTTGCATAATTAATGATTTTAGGTACTAGGCTGTACCTTAAAAATGCAAACTTCAAATTTTGTATAATATGGTACATATATCAACCATAATAATACGCACCTGTCCTATGAAGTTTATTGCAACATTTACCTTTAATGAGTATTTTGAATAATGAACGATATTCAATAATTAAGCAGTATCATGCACTCTTCAAATTCCATATAATTCGGCACATACATTAACCTAAGAAAGCACGCTTGTTCAAAAAAGCCTGTTGCCATAATTTTTTTAGTTTAATGAGTTATTTGCATAATGTGATTCCCTTATGGGAGGCATTCAGTTTAAATCTGGTGTAGTTTGGCAGCACCTTGCTTTATAACAAAACAACATTTTCAAGTTTTAGATTGAAACTGGTAAATTGATTCAATATCTATAGTGAACTTTTTACTAGTGTATCATTTGCAAATAAGAATACTTGTGTTTATTTTCAGAACAAGGCACTTAAGACTCCATATCGTAGAGTCCGTGAAGAAGAAGTGACTGTGGATCCAAGATTACAAGATAATTCTTTTGAAGCTAAGGTAAAAGATGATATTTTGAGATTCAATCTAACTAAGATAAAAGATGATACTGTGAGATTCAATCTAAGATAAAAGATGATACTGTGAGATTCAATCTAAGATAAAAGATGATACTGTGAGATTCAATCTAAGATAAAAGATGATACTGTGAGATTCAATCTAAGATAAAAGATGATACTGTGAGATTCAATCTAAGATAAAAGATGATACTGTGAGATTCAGTTAATTTTATGTGTTAAGTTCATTTCAGATTGATGTCATATTAAAGCTTTATTGTATGTTTAATTCAACAGAGAGGTTCTTTTGGCTCCTGGGGGGACAAGGCAAATAAAGATTTAAAATTTACCAAAGGAAAATCTTTCCGTCATGAGAAGACTAAGAAGAAACGTGGAAGTTATCGTGGCGGCGTTATCAGTACAGCTGTCAATTCTTTTAAATTTGACAGTGATTAATACACCTTGTGTAGTATTTGTACATTTAGGCAATTCTTACCCTGTTCTCCTTATTGAATAGAGGTTATTTTAACTTTGATAGTGGTCATGATTAGCTGATACAAAAAACTGTGCTAACACAAGGCCATTACCTGTAGAGATTTTGGTTCTTTTTCTAGATTTAAATTCTGTAACCTATAGACAATATGAACATAAAACAATGAACAAATATCTGAGTACATGTATGGGCATGTAGTTGTTAATGTACAGATAGACTAAATCACACAGATGAAAATAGTATTTGAGAAGTATTGGCCAGTTTTCTGTGAATTTTGGGTTGTCTCTTGACTGCCAAGATAGTTAATTATTATGTGTGTGTGTTAGCAAGTTGTAGACTTATGTTTATGCATACAAAGACACAGCAATTGTTTAGAAGTAAATGTGAATTGACACAGAGTTGGAGGACTGGTCAGTTATGCTCAGTTTTTTTATTTATTTGAATAATATTTCAATAAGTGAGTTTGTAGCTCTGCTGTCAGCGACAGCTGAAAGGATCTTAAGGGTTAAGTTGATTCTACCATAAATTGTGACAACCATAGTGAGCAATTTGTAGTACTCACAGAATGAGGAAATTTTCTTTTGAAGCTACTATGCTTATTCTTAAAGCTACTCTAGCTGCAACTGGGATTTTTTTTTTGATCAAGTAACCAAATATATATTGACTAAAACTTTGTCAATTATGTGTTAAAAGACATTGTATCTGTAAAATAGTGGTCAATATTATCCATAGGTAGTGTAAAATAAAATCTTGGTTATGAGTGTGTAGCTAAGTTTAAAACTGCACGCTATCTTGTAACTGTAGTATCGTATCTATTCACTGTAAAGACATTGATTAAACATTGTGGTCCATTAGTATTGCAATAACAGGTTTCAATTGTGATCACCATTGAGGGCACTGATTTTTGGGTACGGACCCAAAAATAATTTATCAAGTATGTACATACAAAAAACATGTTCATCCATAGGTGATTCAATACTATACAGGGTGTGCGATATCACATATAAGTCATTGTATCTAACAAAACATTTTCAAAAAATATGTGAAGTTGCAACTAGTAGTAGTAGAGTTTTAGTTGTGCTGTAGCATAGTTGAACTGGTTCTAGAAAATTCTCAACTAATACAACATTTGAGGTTCACCTTGTCTATCTTTTGTAGCATTTATGGACAGAAATAAAAATAGCACAGCTATTTCGACTGCTTCTAGGTTGACTGTTTATATGACATAATAGTCTTACAAAGTATTAAAATCCCAAATATATTGAATTATCCATCAGCTTTTAGTGTTGGGACAAACACAGAGTTTAGTTTTCACACATCAAGTGAGTATAAGCTGAGTTTATAGGTTTTTTTGGAAGGTAATTTTTGCCGAATGTTATAATGTACTTGTATTATTGTACTTATTGAAGGCATATTTATTTGTCCTGTTTTGACCAACTTGAAATATCTAGCAGATAGAATCCCTGCTGACAGAATAACTTGAACTATTTAGCAGACAGAATAACTTGAACTATTTAGCAGATAGAATCAATGAAATACATTGTCAGTACAGAAAGAAAAGTTCATTCTAATCTTGGAATCCTTGCAGAATATTGAATAGATATGCATGATTAATGCTTGTTATTCATGGAATCTGTTACTTCATGAACTACCTTATATGTAGCGTGGTTTGAAGACTTTATTTCATTTCCTTGGTCTGTGATATAATTCTGACAACACAAACAGAAACTATAAATGCCTTTCCAAAATTGTATCCCTAGAAAATAAATTTGTTCAATCTAACATACAGCTATGGCAATTTTAGCATTACTAGACTGAGTAGGTATGGGTATTGTAAATATGTGTGTGTATGTGTGTGTGTATGTGTGTGTGTGTGTGTCTGTGTGTGTGTGTGTCTGTGTGTCTGTGTGTCTGTGTCTGTGTCTGTGTCTGTGTCTGTGTCTGTGTCTGTATCTGTATGTGTGAAAACCATTATATTCATTGACTTGTTATTTGATGTTATAGGGATGTTATTTAGTTTGTCTATCGAGGCTGGGTAGTCTAGCTGCTAGACCTTGGGTGTTCTTCCTGTATTATTCGACACAGCTATCAAGGATGCAATATGCAAAAGTCATCTTCTTTGCAGTTCAGGAATATAAATAACTGCCAATCATAGAACCGCATTGAAGACCAGCACAAACAGAGGACAATAGCTAATTTTTTCATGCATATTCAGCTTAAGGAGGGGCTTGTAAGAATAACCACCAATGCCTTACTTGAAGTGTGTGAATGACAATGTTTACACACTGATCAAACTCACAATATTGCCATAAACCAATTAAGACATACTCTAGTATGTATTTTAGAGGTCATGGGTTATTGAATATATTACTGCAGTCAGTCCAGCAATATTAAAGAGTTTAATAGTCGAACACAGCTAAGTTATTGTGACATTTTTACTGCCCTCTGATGTTGTAGTGAAAGGACAGTTGGGTATATGTTGTAGTATACACATATACACCATGTATAGACATGCACCAAGTCACTTGTGTATAGACATATACCAACAGTCACTTGTGTATAGACACATACCAACAGTCACTTGTGTATAGACGTATACTAACAGTCACTTGTGTATAGACATATACCAACAGTCACTTGTGTATAGACATATACCAACAGTCACTTGTGTATAGACATATACCAACAGTCACTTGTGTATAGACACATACCAACAGTCACTTGTGTATAGACGTATACTAACAGTCACTTGTGTATAGACATATACCAACAGTCACTTATGTGTAGACATATACCAACAGTCACTTGTGTATAGACATATACCAACAGTCACTTATGTGTAGACATATACCAACAGTCACTTGTGTATAGACACATACCAACAGTCACTTGTGTATAGACATATACCAACAGTCACTTGTGTATAGACATATACCAAGTCACTTGTGTATAGACATATACCAACAGTAACTTTTTATAGACATATACCAAGTCACTTGTGTATATATATATACCAAGTCACTTGTGTATAGACATATACTAACAGTAACTTGTATATAGACATATACCAACAGTCACTTGTGTGTAGACATACTAACAGTCACTTGTGTGTAGACATATACTAACAGTCACTTGTGTGTAGACATATACTAACAGTCACTTGTGTATAGACATATACTAACAGTAACTTGTATATAGACATATACCAACAGTCACTTGTATATAGACATATACCAACAGTCACTTGTGTGTAGACATATACTAACAGTCACTTGTGTGTAGACATACTAACAGTCACTTGTGTATAGACATATACTAACAGTAACTTGTATATAGACATATACCAACAGTCACTTGTATATAGACATATACCAACAGTAACTTTTTATAGACGTATACCAAGTCACTTGTGTATAGACATTTACCAAGTCACTTGTGTATAGACATATACCAAGTCACATGTGTACAGATATATATATCAACAGCTAGTCACTTGTGTGTTGACATATGTAGAAATGACCCTATTCAGTGTATACATGAAGCGTAGGTACCATGAAATTGAAGGAAAGGAATTTACTATCACTTCAAAACATATAAATGTCATACAATGGAACAAAATCTGTGAATACCACTACTAGCTAATATAACCCACCTTGCTTGGTTGAGAGCCCACACAATTCATTACTTGAGAGTCATTGTAGATTTGGAGGTTCACCAGAGAAGTGAACTTGAGTGAAGTGTCAATTAAATAATTCACAGTAATTCAATTATGCAAAAGAAGTCTGAATGTTGCCTACATCAGAATTCTATGCAATTCAATGAGAAATTCGATGCTAAGAAGTTACACTGACGTGACAATATGCAAAATACCATGATGTGACAGATACCTTACATTACTCAGCAATTCGGCAGCACAAACATGAACTTTTATAACTTTACTATACATACATACATACATACATACATACATACATACATACATACATACATACATACATACATACAAACAAAACTTTTTATTTTGAAATTTAATATCCTCATAACATAATGGATGTAGCTTATTTCAAAGGGGAGAGGAATTATTGCTTTGAAAACCCCCAAAATTTCAGTAACGCACTCTGCCTGGCTTGAAATTTGTTCGTAACCCCCCCCCCCCCCAATGTTTTCGTAACCCCCCACCATTTTACAGTCATAACTGTTAATGGGCCTCTACAAACATTACACAAATTGAGGTTGAGTGTTCCAATGAGACACACACACACACACACACACACACACACACACACACACACACACACACACACACACACACACACACACACATACATACATACACATACGTACATACATACATACGTACGTACGTACGTACGTACGTACGTACGTACGTACAAACAAACAAACAAAATTTTTTATTTTGAAATTTAATTTCCTCATAACATGATGGATGTAGCTTATTTCAAAGAGAAGAGGAAATAATGAGTGCAGCTTATTCCCAAAGTAGCTAGTAAAATTGGAAATTAGGCGGTATAAGTTGAATCAAAGTTTAAGGGAGCCAAGTGCTGGTGGTTAGTGTCCCTGGAGATTTGTTTAATTCAAGATTTAAAAGAATGCTTTCTGGTACTATTTTAACATGTCAAGGTAGTAATAATATGAAGTAAAATTGAATCAAAATAAAAGGGAGTAGTGTGAGGTAGATACAGGAGGGGGTTCCCCTTGAGCCCCTAGAAATTTTTGAAATTCAAGGACTAAAACTAAAAAAGTACTATCTGGTATTATTTTAATAGGTCATGTCCTCACCACAATTGAAATTTAATTCAGTATACTAACACTGAGAAAAAATCTCAAAGTATAGTTGCATGCCATACCATTTAAAATTAGGAAAAATCATAGTGTACTTAATGTATATTCATTTCATGAAACAGAACGCCATGTACTAGTATCTGTGCAATGAAAAGTTACCATATTCTTTGTTTTCAACATGTTTTAATATTTATTATCATTATTTACCAGTTATAAATATCCATGCAATGAAACCTGTCAGAGATTTATTTTCAGCTCACCAAGTCACCATATCATCCCAGTATCTGGTATGCTTTTACTGACTGACATACATGTACAATCTACACCGTGATATTCTAGATAAGTTGATCCTATTTGGTCAGACTTTGCCCTCCTTTGTGGCAAGTTCAGCTGTTTATTTCTTTAACCAGGTTATTCCTTACTACTTTATCAATTAATGATTTAATTATTTCATGTAACAGAACTCATTGTACTAGTATCGGTTTGATCAATTTGTGTTACAGATTGTTATGGTCTACTGTACTGGCTTCAGAAACTACATGTATATGTCAAATGTCTATGCATTTCCATAGGGATTATGTATATACAATGTGCACTGAAATATTCTAGCAGAAAAAACACTGTGTTAAAAAATAACTTACATAATCGTGTATATGGGTGTTTTCTATACTTCAGTTTTAGCAACAATTTTGAGTAGCCCCCCCCCCCTTCACTCCCCAGTTTTTGAGTAACCCCCCTTTCACTACCCAGTTTTTGAGTGACCCCCTCTATATTCCTCCGACCCCCCCCCCCCCCCCAGCTCATAAATAATGATGGCTCCCTATGTACTTTACAGTGGCATGACAAAATTCACTCTTAGCATGGTTCAAGTTACAGTTATTATATTTTAGATATATTTTTGATGTTTGGTGCACGTGGACGCTAGTAGAGGTACTTGGCACCTATTTGTGCATTCCCTTTACTAGCTGTCTTTTGTTGATTTTTTTTGGGGGTATTTTTATTGTTTGCTTGCCCTTTAGTGTTTTGGGTATATGTATAGTCTTTCTGTCTTGGTATAGTCTATTGTTAATGTTATTTGTTTTTATTATTGTGTTATTTAGACTTGCCTGTTATAAAGTGTGATAAATAAAAAAAAATTAAAAAAAAAAAATTAAAAAAAAAGATTTGGAAATATTATTTCCAAATCTTTTTTTTTTTTTAATTTTTTAAAGTACAAAGGCATTTTTTGAGCTCCTGTGCCTATACTTGAGCGGCCAGACGATCGTTACGATGGGGGTCCTGCCATCGTAAAACAAAAGAAAAATACGTGTATCCTGATTGAGGGCAAACAACTAATTCGTGTTTCAAGTGTTGGTTTATACATATGTCATTCCTCCAATGGAGAAATGCCAGGTCACACGCATGCGCACTTCATATGGCGCTGGGAATTGTGGGATCGCCACGTTGATTGGGTACGTTGGGAAAGCCGACGTGGAGATTTTCTGTTTTTGTCATAATTATCGACGGATAAATCAAACTGTCGTCAACGATCATTCATTGCCTACCAGGTACCATCGATTGGAACCCAAGATTTTATATTTTAAGTTACATCTCGGTGTACGTCGCGATCTAAGGTAAGAGTTTTTAAGACGCCGGTATCAGTGTTGATTCAGGAAGTTCAGTGCTCCAATATGGCGTATACGAAGTACATGTAACATATGACACACATTAATCCCTTTAAAAAGTGTGACATTCGTTGAGACAATCTGGGTCTACCTGAATAATATGTTTTCCTAAGAGTCGAGAAGTCATTGTATGCATTTGGAATGTTGCAAGATATTGCTGGCGCACGGTGAATCTAAATGAACCATCTGTAGTGCAATATTATATGTCTCACTCTCACAGTCTCAGTCTGGATCCGTCTTGTCCATGCATCATAATCACTGGTTTATACACACTTTGATATTACAGGCATCCATGTATCGGTGTGCATGTTAACCAACACTACACTACATCATCCAGTAACACAACCTGGTTACAATCAAAACAAGCATACATGTATGCTATAACCCATAATCAACAAGTCAGCATGCATGTACATATATCCCTTTTAGAATCTGTACATATATATACATCACCAAGTGAAGTGACACAATTTCAATCAGGTATATGCCTAGGTAGTTTAACCTATCCCTATACTGATCCTAAACTCCATAGTTTGAAATTGTAGTCAGTTCACTGTTCTCCATTCTTGCCTCAATCTCAAGCAACAGACAGAGATAGAACAGTGGCTTCTATTACATAGTGTATTTTTCATATTTTGAAAATTGAAATATGACATTTTATTCTCTGCATGACATATGTGATGTGACAGTAGTAGCAACATTATTGATTTCTACAAGGCAATATACATTGTACTGGTGAAATTAATGTACATTGTATCACAGACAAGTAAGCAGATTGGTAATGGCTATTGTTCAAGGTGTTAGTCTGGGGATGCAGCTTGATCCTTGCCTCGGGTACACTACAAGGGTCTCTAGCACTTTCAACGTTACACCGAAAGCTACCGAAGTCCCTCTTTGGGTACTATCAGTGTTTTGTTGTTTATACAGCACCACGTCATCGGTAAGGGTCAAAGGTCTGATAGCGTTATTTTCAACCGGAAGCCGACAATTTCTGTGGATACAGCTTGAAAATCAAGCCATATTTAACTGAGTTATTGCCTTGTAAAACTTGCTTGTTTGGGACGGTCAAAAATATGAACATATAATGAACATACAATGTATTTGATTTTAAAATGTTTACATGAGGGTCTTTGCATTCATCACCCATGTCAAAATGAACATACATGCTGTTAGTGTTAACAGGTTCCCCGATCAATTTACCGAAGCAGAGTTCCCACCGACCCCACAGCGGTACAAGTGTGGCCATGATCAAAGTGAAACTGTACAATGGAAACCATACAAAATGCTTTGAAAAATGATGTTTTAACTAATAAAGAAGGCAAGGTAGCTTCACATCATAAAATATCTTCAGTATGATTGTAATTTTTCTTGGAAAACAATGCGTTGTCTTATTGTATGTTTTGCTTTCCAGCATGGTTACTGAGAGTTGATTGTTTTTATTTTGATTCATAACATGCATGTACTCCTGTCGCAATCAATCTAAAAAGCCGCAACACTAACTTTTGTTGCAGTAGTGTTGTGTCTACTGTGACCTAGAAAATTACCAGCATCATGCCAGCATTATCAGGGAAAAATGCTCCCCACCCCTGGAAAACCCTAGTTAATGATCGTGATCGATTAATATTGACGATTGACATATCTGTGCTTGAGCCACCCATTCATATGATTCTCTACACTGAGTCTCGTAAATGTGAAATGGCGAAAATATATTCAAAGTCTTTCGCCACCACACTAATTAAACCCAGACAGTCAATGGATCGTCTATGTGTAGTTGAATGGGTGCCGCTATGTTTGTTTCTATCTTGTGTATTGCTACTCCGAGACCAGTCTTCATTTCAACGACATAATATTGTAACATTCACAGGGGTAACAGTAGCAAGATTATCGTAACATTGTAGCAAGTATCAAAGCATCACCAGGCCGATCACCAACCATGAAATTGTCACAAGTTTGGCGCACAAGTCAGCATTCTCCAAGCTCACGAATGGCAATACACAAATGTACTAGGGCCTAGGGTAGTGCAGTTGAATTTCTAGGTTGTGGAAGTACGGTTTTGACTTTTATGTGTCGATGAATAAGTTCTAAAAGAATAAAACTACTTTTTAAAAATATTTGTCAGTACAGTGCAGTAACATTCCTAAATGGTCAAGTTGAGTTGAGAAATCACGATGGTCCGCAACATGTGGTGTCTGTACATAAACATCGAGACGCAAGGGATGGCACATTCAATTATTCATAGCAAAATTTATTTTGGTGACCTCTAAATCTAGTCACATCAAATCGTACAATAATGACGACAAACGTTAGTTTTTGATTTGTTTTTCTTGATATGTCTGACTTAGACTGACGAATGCTACGACTCAAATCTTACACTATCAATGCACCAGCTTGATGAAATGACTATACTTACTTGGGGGATAGGACAGAGGTTTTTCCATTAATTTTAGCGTGCAAACATGTTTTGAAACCAACATCTTGCTTGGTGTCCATTGTCTTTAAAATGTTTTGTGACATATTATGGGAACCCTTGTTAATTTCTTCTCGTCCACATCAGACAAATAGATGTCATTCAAAAAATATACTTTGGTGCTCAATACCCATGGCAAAAATCAATATTGATTTGATGATTCTGTCATTAGGATAGCAAACTTTCCCATTGAAATATCGCGTAGTATCGTGTGGTTTGTTGATTTATGCGAGACTATATAGTATATTGAATTCGGACAGATTCACACGTTGGAAAGTTATTTCCATGACAATAGAGTAATGTTTACCTGAGGCTATGATCAAACAATGGGAGAAGGTTTGTTGCCAATCTGTCTTTACTTGTCTGTGATTGTACTGGTGAAATTAATGTACATTATACTGGTGAAATTAATGTACATTTGTAAGTTTGTGTGTACATGTACATTAGCTGTAATAATTTTAGCGTTTGATGTGATTTTGAGGGGTTTTTTTTGTGCCTATTTTGGTTCCGACGTTTAACCCGAATCAAACGCTACACTGTAACGTATGCAAATAGACGAGACCATGTTAAAAACATGAGCGAGATGTCAGTGTACTCTCCGTTTCAAAATGCTGCGTGCATTACTACATTTGCCAATTTTGACAGAATTGGGGTACATGTACCTCTGAACACTTCTTGATCTTTAAGGCAATTAATGTTGGCATAGGAAATGTCATATTTTTTGCCAGGTAAGGCGTAATTTAGCAGAAAAATCCACCCGACTTTGCGATTCAGATCTGAATCGGTTCTGTACATATATGTAAACACTTCTTTATGGTAACAAACTATTTCAGTAGTAAGGCATCATTTTACATGGGCTACGAAATGATAGTGATAGAAATAACATACATATACATGTAGACAAGGTGATAGAGAGCGACTATGGTTATATGTATTTGACATACATTCTCTAATAATTATATAAATGTACTACAGTATACAAGAAAAGTACAATATGTCACAAGTTGGTGTGACAACCATTTTATTCACTAGGGCAATGGAAATGAAAATTCACGTGTGAAGTTGTCCCTTGACAAGTGACTAATTTTTTTTGAGGGCTGAATGGTGTTCAAGATCAGTTTGCACATATAGATTTCTGTGGCCATGACAAATATTATATTTCTTATACTATGATGAATATTTGTAAGTTTTTACATTGTAATATGTAGTATTTGGTATCTTTATTATCTAATGATATTTTGTATGTTTATAGTTTCTGGCAGTAATTTGAATATATTATTATTATTAGTGTTGTTGTGTTGTTGAGAACAATTAGCAATTGTATCCCAAAATGGTTTGTTATACTTTATCTGACAACAGGTAGTGTTGAAGATGAAAGTGAAAGAGATAAATCGAACTGCCAATATGGCATGGAGTCCATCATGTCAACATCCAGTGTATCTTGCAGCAGGTACAGCAGCTCAGCAATTAGATGCAACATTCAGGTAAGCTTCACAACTCAAGAATAATTACACAATATAACTTAATGTTGACAGTACCTAACCTCATAATTTTACCACACCTTACTCAGTGTGCAACTTGGATACATCATTTCTGCTGACTCCCATGATGCAATGGCCCATAGCAAAGATACCCTCTAAAGGCATAAGATCAGCTAGAAGCTTCTCTGAAATCATAAGTAATCATAGGTGATGTAAACTCATCAAATGATGCACCAGAACCCATACAGTAGTTTATGAAAATGTATGTATTTCCTGGAGAGGTATTCCCCTTATGTAACATGTATCACCAGAGAATACATCAAGTATGTAACATGTATCACCAGATAATACATCAAGTATGTAACATGTATCACCAGATAATACATCAAGTATATAACATGTATCACCAGATAATACATCAAGTATGTAACATGTATCACCAGATAATACATCAAGTATGTATTCATCATTTTGTGTGCTCATTTAAATACTCATTATTACTAGCAAGCAATTATGGAGTGATGACAATAGCTCTGTCTAGCTTTACACAGTCACGTATAGAGGGATGTGAGACAAAATGTATGACACAACAATGACATCGCTCTAGACATCCTCATGAGTAATTTGCATAATTAATGGTTTTTGTAATTAGGTAATATCATAAGAATGTGATCTTCAAATTTCAAATAATTTGGTACATGTACATCCATGATACCGAAGAACATGTTCAAAATTGCTTGATGATATAATTTGTACTTTCATAGTAATTTGCATACTTAATGATTAGTCAATTTCTTCAAATTTCATATGGGTGCATTGATTGACATTGACATATGCATGTGTCCTATCTGTTAACAATGGACACATCAAATTTGACATAATTTGACATGTACATGTATAATGTGATAAGAAAGATACAGAAACAACAACTGGTATGGAAAACATTGACATGTAGTTTACATCTCAGATCTTATGCAAGTCTTATAACAAATATTGTTCATTTTTGGCATAATGTAATTCTTACAGTAGGACACAAATTCCCCTTGTATTATTATGAATTAGCTCATGAATATTAATATTGTCCAGGACTCCAGTTACAGTTGGGATGTCCCTCTATGGTGTACATGTATGTTGGTAACAGCATACCATCAAAACATACAGAACAGTTGCCTTGTCTTGTCATTAAAGTAATTGAAGAGATTCTGTCACTCGCCCCCATTTCCTCCATCCCAAGATTGTTTTCAGCTTGCAACATATACTATGTAATTGCTAGCATCCAAATCATTGTAATTGCTAGCGTCCAAATCATTGTAATTGCTAGCGTCCAAATCACTGTAATTGCTAGCATCCAAATCACTGTAATTGCTAGCATCCAAATCACTGTAATTGCTAGCATCCAAATCATTGTAATTGCTAGCATCCAAATCATTGTAATTGCTAGCGTCCAAATCATTGTAATTGCTAGCATCCAAATCATTGTAATTGCTAGCATCCAAATCATTGTAATTGCTAGTGTCAAAATCACTGTAATTGCTAGCATCCAAATCATTGTAATTGCTAGTGTCAAAATCACTGTAATTGCTAGCGTCCAAATCACTGTAATTGCTAGCGTCCAAATCACTGTAATTTGCTAGTGTCAAAATCACTGTAATTGCTAGCATCCAAATCATTGTAATTGCTAGTGTCAAAATCACTGTAATTGCTAGCATCCAAATCATTGTAATTGCTAGCGTCCAAATCACTGTAATTGCTAGCGTCCAAATCATTGTAATTGCTAGCATCCAAATCATTGTAATTGCTAGCGTCCAAATCATTGTAATTGCTAGCATCCAAATCATTGTAATTGCTAGCGTCCAAATCATTGTATATATCATCTTTGTATTGGTTGTAGTACTACAGCTGCATTGGAAATTTATCAGCTGAATTTATCAGATGATGGAACAGAAATGCCATTAATATCGTCGCTGACAACAGAACATAGGTAAGTTAAAATAATGATGACTAAAGCAATGACAAAATTAATGTCTATTTTTGTCAAAGATAAAGTGATCAATATTTTTGCATTCTCCAAACAGCGATGGTTTATTTGTCAAATTATAGCTTTTTATGAAAATATTAGTTTGTCACAAATAAGTTAAAAGATCTGTCTATTCAAATTATTTCTGCTCTTATTGTACATGTATACTGTAAACCTAGATTTTTTTGCCACCAGAAAATTTTGCGATTTCAGTCTTCAGCTAGTTATCAGATATATGATTACAACCAGACTGGTAAATTGTGTTTATGTACAAGAAGGGTACAGTTACTAAAAATGTTTGTGCTTTTGTTTTCCAGTAAAATAAGTAGATATAAGTCTTTAGTGAAAATATCCAGGTTTACAGTATTTTCCTATTATGCAAATTTTAACCTCCATCACTATTTCTTTATGTTGAAGACAACCTTAACTTCTGTTAATGTGTTGGTTCATTTCTATCATAATTCATATAAAATTGTCAAATTGATTTGATTATGCACACCAACTTGGATTTAAGTGAGCGGTATGTAAATTGCTATTGCTGAATGACAAGGTGTTTTCTTTTTGAGATGGGAGATACATGTAGCTGAAAAAAGGCTGTATTATATAGATTACAGAAAGATCATTACAAAATCAGAAGAAAAAAAGATAACAAGGGCATTTAACTGTACAATATTGTTTAAACTGGTGAAGTTGCCAATATCACAAAAATGGCAACAGTATCAGTGAAATTTAAAATCCAACATTATTGTGTGGAGCACAACACATTCCCTTTGACTGCAAAGCTGCTTTGCCTTCTGTCGCTTACAAAATGTATTATTGCGTGCACTCTCCTCTAACATAGAGAAAACACTTGGCAATTACTATGGTCAAAGACAGTAGGGAATGTTAGTATGCCTGCATCTCTTCACATGCACTGTTATACTTCCTCAGCCTGATCTGTCTTGAAATTGAATGTATAAATCATTATTTAGGGGTGAGATCTGATCAATAGTTCAATGTACTTGTAGAATAAAAAACTAAATTCTTGTGCTTTGGGGGTGGGGGTGGGAGGGTTGAGCCATTGTAGTTTGCATCCTACAAAAATGATTTTACTGTTAATGGATCTGTTTGTATCCCTAAAAACAACTATTTCTAAAAAAATGTCATCAAATTAAGCACTATAATAAGGAAAAATGTCAACAAAAGAATGATGTTTTAGCACAACTGAACTGAGGTTCAGTAGTGCTATAGGGATCGCCCAGTGTGTGTGTGTGTGTGTAAACGACTTAAATTCAAAAACTGCTGGACCGATTGCTTTAATATTTGGTGGTCATGTTACTTCTGGTGTCTAGTTGCGAAATTGTTCAAATGAAAATGATTGCATCAGAAATGTGGGTTTTGGGTCAAAAAATGTGAATTTTGGTCAAAAAACGTAAACTCCAAAAGTACTGGGCAGATTGGCCTGAAATTTGGTGGAAACATTGTTAGGGGTGAGTAAATTAAGATTTTTTCATGACATGATTATTCCCTTAGTTATATGCAAATTAGGGCTATAAATGTGTCTTTTTTGTCAAAAACCTATAATTCCAAAACTACTCTGCAGATTGGGCTGAAATGTAATGGGGATGCATCTGTGGGTGTATAGATGAAGAACTATTAAGCATATAATGATCTCATCAGTAATATGCAAATTAGGTGTAAACATGTTAATTTTAGTCAAACATTTATATCTCAAAAAGTACTTGGTCAATGAGACTAAAACTTGGTGAGATGTATCTAGAAGTGTTATTCTATAGATTTTCTACAAAACATTTTGACACAATTGACCCTAGCAGCCATGACCACAGCCTTAGCAGCAACCAAATGGCAGTATATTTTGATCAAATAACATCATCTGGTAGGCAAGTTAGTAAACATTCAAAAATGTAAAATTATCTAGCAACAAGACCACGCCCATAGCAACAGCCAAATGATCGCATATATCGCAAGGATAACATCAGGGATTCATAGACAAATGAACGAATATTCAAGAAATGTATGAAAATGTGTCTAGTAACATTACCACACCCATAGCAACAGTTGTGCTACAACGCCATTGGCGCTATTTTCTTAACTACATATACCGACTCTATATTTATAGTGCTACATACATGTACATGTCCTAAACATTTCCAATTTTGGTCAATTTAGTTAGAAGGGATTGGTGGATTGGCTGTCTAAGGCCTAACTAAAAGAACTTAAGTTCTTTATCCTACATTGAACTATTGATCTCACCTCTTAGACATGATCAGTTTTGTCTGAGTATAGCTTGGGATGAACACAAACTTGACCTGATACAAGTCTCAATATACATGTATACAAATGGATACATAGATTTGTTTGAGCTGTTAATACATAATGCCCCAAAATACTTGTCACAACAACAAAATTGTTTTTGTTTACATTGGTGTTACTGATACAAAGTGCATTTTGGACTTAAAAAATGATTGATTGTACAGATATATAATGTATTTATATGGAGTTGGATAAAGAATCATATTGGTAAGTAGACATGTAGACACTATTACATTTGTAGTGTTGGCTACAAGTTGGTTTGTTCATCCCATCTTATCCCTGCATGACAGATAGTGATTTGTACATTTGTACATGCACTACATATCGGCATGTTGGTACAAAGTGATGGTTTATTACACCATACAGCCATGATTAGGTCACAGATGCCATGGTCTATCTTGCCATAATCTGTGCATGATTCACAATGGTGTGCACAATAAATATACATGTAGCAAAAAATGGGATCTTGCTATTGAATAATTTGAAGTGTAACATATGCAGTTTCTGTGTGGTTGTATCAAACAGAAAACCTGCATGGTATTTTGAAATTATTTTTTATGGACACAGTGAACCAATAGACTTATCAAAGGTCTCAAATTTCAGTGATAAATAAGACAATCTCTTTGCTGACGATTGCCTATTGTATAGACAGATCAAGACCTATCAGGATCACTTCACTCTGCAAAGAGACTTAGAACAACTGGAAATATGGACCACCACTTGGGGGATGCGTTTTAATGCCAAAAAGTGCTACATCATGTCTCTTTGAAATAAATCTTCTCATTTCTATACACTGAGTAACTACATATTGCAGCAGGTCACACAAAATCCTTATCCTGGTCTCACTTTGTCAGAGGACATGAAATGCAAATGGACTCCACATATTGCAAATATCACAAAGAAAGCAAACTCGACATTGGGGTTTCTGAGAAGAAACCTTCGTCATTGTATGCAGTCATGTAAGAAAACAGCTTACATCTCACTAGTAAGATCCATGCTAGAATATAGTTCAGTGGTTTGGGACCCTTACTTACATAAAAACATTGACCGACTCAAACAGGTACAGCGCAGAGCAGTACGTTTCATCACAGGGAACTACAGGAGTAGGGACGAAGGGTGTGTCACCAAAATGGTAGAAAGCCTCGAACTTACATCACTCCAGGATAGACGCACAGCAAACAGGCTAATTTTTCTATACAGGGTGTTGAGGGCCTAGTACCAGCAATTCAACCAGCGGACTATCTTAAACCTGTAAGACCCAAAAGATCTATAAAAGCTAGGAAATTTGCGGACTGTATCTCATCTAACATTGTTGAACAAAGAGTTACTAACAACTCAAAGTGCTTTGAAATTGACAATTGTAAAACTGCTCAATACAAACACTAGTAGACTGGAACCATCTGGATAATAGTACTGTGTGCGCTAAATCTTGTGACGCCTTTAAAATGGCAGCCACTGTCAAAAACCATTGTGACTAAATACTCTCCCCCGGTGTGTTATTCCTTACCCAGGACCTACACCGTAACTATACAGATACAGATCTTGTCATGATGCAATCTAACCACCAGTAATGATGATGTAGTTTTTCTAGTTCAGCCACAGAGGGTGCTATATTTTATCTAAGAAATACAATGGATGGACTTGATTGAACGACCAATCAAGTCCACCCAATGTTGTTTATGTCTCATAGCAAAATAAAGAAGGCCATCCCTAGACAGAATAAACTGTAACATACAGGATACTAGTGTTTACTTGACACAATATCATAATATGGGATGAATGGTTTCAATGGACAATTAGTCATTTGAGGAAATACTGTACACTGCATTGTCAGGCAACTTTCTATTCCTAAACAATACATGTGTTCATGTATTTAGAATAACATCCGTCAAGTCACACATTGCCATATTGTTTGTCCCAAGCAAGCAAAAGCCATGTTGCCAAACGTAGACATGAAAAAAGGAACTTGGTTTAGTATCAATGAACACTGTTCTAAGTATGTTAAAATTCTAACCTTAAGAACCTGTTTATGGCCAAACCGACGTTACGGATAGACCGGTTTTGCCTTTGATATACCGGAATCTTGTACCGTAGTGTGAATCATACTACCATTTTGCGCATTTTATTCCTATCGAAAACAATATTTAGTCTTAATGAAATAAACCATGTAAATGTATTGCAACTCCATGCAGCCATTCAGGCACCAGTGTTTTTTACTGTATCAAATACCCAATGGAGGGCATGTAAAATGTCCTTTGCGGTGTTCATTTGATGTCAGTAAGGTGCCATGTGTAGTTCATTTCACTTTGACCAAATGTAGCAAGAAACTGTACTCATTCAATTTTGCTATATTAAAATGTACATGTAACATGTCAAGTTTGTTATTGATTTCTGTATTTTGAAATAGACTTGGTGTTCTCCCCAGAGGATTTTCGCATGATCAGTTGTCCCGATACGTAATCAGATTGCTATGGGTTTGGTAAATTGCACGTTGACATTGTTCATCTGTCACTCTGTCAGCTGACACCTTTGTTGTTTTCAATGTACATTTGCAACATTTGTATTGATCCATCACACATAAGCAGCAAGTAAAACTAAAGAGTTTCTAATTAGTTCAAACGACTATTCAACCCTCTACCACTACCACTACCAGACAGATTTCATTGAAGTTTGCTGTCAGTAGAAGCATGTCGAAACTGCCAGATTTTCACAACTATAAAATCAAATGCTGTGCCATTTTGCTATAAAGTATAAAAGTTCGACAAACACATGAAGTTGGCATTCAGTGTCTAGTTAGTCCCTGCCGGACGAAGTCCGGGCGGGGACTTATGGATTGGGTTCCGTCTGTCTGTGCGCCTGTGTGTCCGCAGCCGTTTCTTGGAGATGCCTGGACCAATTTTTTTCAAACTTGGTACAGGGGCAACATACTATGGCATACATATGCATGTCAATTTGTTTTATGATACAATCCAATATGGCCGCCTAGCAGCCATTTTGTTTGTGAATTTTCCCTGTCCAAAGCCATAACTCAGACATGCTTGAACAGATCTCATTCAAAGTTGGTATTAAGACAGTGTTCTATGACATACATGTGCATATCCATTTTTGTCATGATACGATCCGATATGGCTGCCTGGCAGCCATTTTGTTTGCGAATTTTCCATGTCCAAAGCCATAACTCAGACATGCTTGAACAGATCTCATTCAAAGTTGGTATTAGGACAGTGTTCTATGACATACATGTGCATATCCATTTTCGTCATGGTACAATCCGATATAGCTGCAGTGGCAGCCATTTTGTTGGTGCAGTTTTCATGTCCAAAGCCATAACTAAGACATGCTTGAACAGAGTAGTCAAAAACAACCATATGAGACCAAACAACACCAGGTTTGAAAATGACAACATAAACTGCCAGTTCCTTAAAACCCAATCATAGCGGGGATTATGTCATTTTCAATGACTTGTTAATTTTCTATGACTGAGTAACACCGAGTATGTTTCAACCTAAGAGCGATTTGCGTAGTTGGTTTACTCCCATGTGCACTCTTCAATGTTGTGAAAAGAGTTGAGCAGACTAATGTACCTTTAGATAAAGTGGCGATGTTATCTCCTATTATCATTTCATGTTCAATTTTACACTGAAAACACTTTTAGTTTGTAGTTTGACATGTCTGGTACATCATACGACTATGATGAAAGCATGGATTTTCTAATCTAGCGGCCATGATGTCGCAAACTATTGCGAGTTTTTGAAGTCCTCAATAGGGAAGTATAGTAAGTCTGGTGTATCACGAAATTTCGGACTGAACACAATGTCTGCAGGTAGCTGTACACAAACATTTTGTGTTTCGAAAGTCTAATTTATCTGTGGACATTTTTGAAATAATTTCAGCTTTCCTTAGAATAATAATCAAAAACACTGGTTTAAAAAATGAGTTTCGTATTGTTGCTAATATTTTGTAGTAATAAATTGGCCTTCAACTTTCCTTTGGCCACATATACATGTACTACTTGTTTGATATTATGATGTACCTTGAGTTTATCATTAAGTTACTCAAAAATATAATTATTTGTTATGTAAATGTATGCTAATCTATGCTAATGAGTCAATGTCCTATTAAAAAATCCTGGGGAGAACACTGAGACTATAAACACTTTACTTTGAAAATACTGACAGACCATGACTTTGAGGTATTATGAGAAACATAGGTCACCCCAATAATCAGTTACGTGTTTTTGCTAAAGTTCTCAGTTGTGAGTTATAACCATGATTTCTTACTTAAAATAAACACAAGTAAATTTACATAACAATTCATTCTTTTGTTATGCAAATGTTTCAATACACTGATTTCTGGGAGCACACTATGGTTTGCTTAATTAAGGTTAGGAAAGCATGGGATAAAAGGAAGAGGAAAATGGAAGAAAAATGTTGTGCTTCCACAGGGGTAATGGTGTTTTATAATAATGACTATAGTAGACTTTAAGACTGTTACCCTTTACACAGGAATCGTCTCAGATTGCCTATTTTGACACTTGCAGGTTTCACAAGCTTGTATGGAGTAATCAAGGAATGACAGATGAAAGTCATCCTAATGGAATCATCATTGGTGGTATTGATAATGGCAATGTCATGTTGTATGATGCAGCCAAGCTACTAGAGAACGAAGAAGGTTTTATAACTAAAACTGACAAGGTAAGATTTACTTGTGCTTGCTGACTGAAAGGACAAAGATGACAAGTCAAATAGCAATGTCATGTTATATGATGCAGCCAAGCTACATGTAGTACAGAATGAATAAGGTTTTATTACTACTAGAAAATAAAAAAGTGGTTATTGCTAAAACCATTAAACCTTAACTTTCCTAAGAGAGTGTTGACAGATATATTTGGTGTGTGACTAGGTAATCATTATCTGTTTTTTGCAGCATATTGGTGCAGTACGAGCATTAGATGTTAATCCATTTCAAGCTAATCTTTTAGCGAGTGGCGCGAGTGACTCAGAAATCTATATCTGGGATTTAAATAATCCAACTAATCCAATGACACCAGGTACAAAATCACAGGTAAGTCAAATATGTATGTTTAGTAGTCACATTTTGCCAAGTCAACTTTCAGCTACAGTTTTATTTTAATTTCCATTGAGCTGACACACTACATGTACCACCTGACACACTACATGTACCACCTTACACACTACATGTACCACCTGACACACTACATGTACCACCTGACACACTACATGTACCACCTGACACACTACATGTACCACCTGACACACTACATGTACCACCTTACACACTACATGTACCACCTGACACACTACATGTACCAACCCAACAAATGAAAGTCCAACCCTTCCTAGAGTACTGTCTGTATAGAAATGAAAGTCCAACCCTTCCTTGAGTACTGTCTGTATAGAAATGAAAGTCCAACCCTTCCTTGAGTACTGTCTGTATAGAAATGAAAGTCCAACCCTTCCTTGAGTACTGTCTGTATACAAATGAAAGTCTAACCCTTCCTTGAGTACTGTCTGTATACAAATGAAAGTCCAACCCTTCCTAGAGTACTGTCTGTATACAAATGAAAGTCCAACCCTTCCTAGAGTACTGTCTGTATACAAATGAAAGTCCAACCCTTCCTAGAGTACTGTCTGTATACAAATGAAAGTCCAACCCTTCCTTGAGTACTGTCTGTATACAAATGAAAGTCCAACCCTTCCTAGAGTACTGTCTGTATATAAATGAAAGTCCAACCCTTCCTAGAGTACTGTCTGTATACAAATGAAAGTCTAACCCTTCCTTGAGTACTGTCTGTATAGAAATGAAAGTCCAACCCTTCCTTGAGTACTGTCTGTATAGAAATGAAAGTCCAACCCTTCCTTGAGTACTGTCTGTATACAAATGAAAGTCCAACCCTTCCTAGAGTACTGTCTGTATACAAATGAAAGTCCAACCCTTCCTTGAGTACTGTCTGTATACAAATGAAAGTCCAACCCTTGGAGTACTGTCTGTATACTTGAGTACTGTCTGTATAGAAATGAAAGTCCAACCCTTCCTTGAGTACTGTCTGTATACAAATGAAAGTCCAACCCTTCCTTGAGTACTGTCTGTATACAAATGAAAGTCTAACCCTTCCTTGAGTACTGTCTGTATACAAATGAAAGTCCAACCCTTCCTAGAGTACTGTCTGTATACAAATGAAAGTCCAACCCTTCCTAGGGTACTGTCTGTATACAAATGAAAGTCCAACCCTTCCTTGAGTACTGTCTGTATACAAATGAAAGTCCAACCCTTCCTAGAGTACTGTCTGTATACAAATGAAAGTCCAACCCTTCCTAGAGTACTGTCTGTACACAAATGAAAGTCCAACCCTTCCTAGAGTACTGTCTGTATAGAAATGAAAGTCCAACCCTTCCTTGAGTACTGTCTGTATACAAATGAAAGTCCAACCCTTCCTAGAGTACTGTCTGTATACAAATTAAAGTCCAACCCTTCCTTGAGTACTGTCTGTATACAAATGAAAGTCCAACCCTTCCTAGAGTACTGTCTGTATAGAAATGAAAGTCCAACCCTTCCTAGAGTACTGTCTGTATACAAATGAAAGTCCAACCCTTCCTAGAGTACTGTCTGTATACAAATGAAAGTCCAACCCTTCCTAGGGTACTGTCTGTATACAAATTAAAGTCCAACCCTTCCTAGAGTACTGTCTGTATACAAATTAAAGTCCAACCCTTCCTAGAGTACTGTCTGTATACAAATGAAAGTCCAACCCTTCCTTGAGTACTGTCTGTATACAAATGAAAGTCCAACCCTTCCTAGAGTACTGTCTGTATACAAATGAAAGTCCAACCCTTCCTAGAGTACTGTCTGTATACAAATGAAAGTCCAACCCTTCCTAGAGTACTGTCTGTACACAAATGAAAGTCCAACCCTTCCTTGAGTACTGTCTGTATACAAATGAAAGTCCAACCCTTCCTTGAGTACTGTCTGTATACAAATGAAAGTCCAACCCTTCCTTGAGTACTGTCTGTATACAAATGAAAGTCCAACCCTTCCTAGAGTACTGTCTGTACACAAATTAAAGTCCAACCCTTCCTAGAGTACTGTCTGTATAGAAATGAAAGTCCAACCCTTCCTTGAGTACTGTCTGTATACAAATGAAAGTCCAACCCTTCCTTGAGTACTGTCTGTATAGAAGTGAAAGTCCAACCCTTCCTAGAGTACTGTCTGTATACAAATGAAAGTCCAACCCTTCCTAGAGTACTGTCTGTATACAAATGAAAGTCCAACCCTTCCTTGAGTACTGTCTGTACACAAATGAAAGTCCAACCCTTCCTAGAGTACTGTCTGTATACAAATGAAAGTCCAACCCTTCCTAGAGTACTGTCTGTATACAAATGAAAGTCCAACCCTTCCTTGAGTACTGTCTGTATACAAATGAAAGTCCAACCCTTCCTTGAGTACTGTCTGTATAGAAATGAAAGTCCAACCCTTCCTTGAGTACTGTCTGTATAGAAATGAAAGTCCAACCCTTCCTTGAGTACTGTCTGTATACAAATGAAAGTCTAACCCTTCCTTGAGTACTGTCTGTATACAAATGAAAGTCCAACCCTTCCTAGAGTACTGTCTGTATACAAATGAAAGTCCAACCCTTCCTAGAGTACTGTCTGTATACAAATGAAAGTCCAACCCTTCCTTGAGTACTGTCTGTATACAAATGAAAGTCCAACCCTTCCTAGAGTACTGTCTGTATACAAATGAAAGTCCAACCCTTCCTTGAGTACTGTCTGTATACAAATGAAAGTCCAACCCTTCCTTGAGTACTGTCTGTACACAAATGAAAGTCCAACCCTTCCTAGAGTACTGTCTGTATACAAATGAAAGTCCAACCCTTCCTTGAGTACTGTCTGTATACAAATGAAAGTCCAACCCTTCCTAGAGTACTGTCTGTATACAAATGAAAGTCCAACCCTTCCTAGAGTACTGTCTGTATACAAATGAAAGTCCAACCCTTCCTTGAGTACTGTCTGTATACAAATGAAAGTCCATCCCTTCCTTGAGTACTGTCTGTATATAAATGAAAGTCTAACCCTTCCTTGAGTACTGTCTGTATACAAATGAAAGTCCAACCCTTCCTAGAGTACTGTCTGTATACAAATGAAAGTCCAACCCTTCCTAGAGTACTGTCTGTATACAAATGAAAGTCCAACCCTTCCTTGAGTACTGTCTGTATACAAATGAAAGTCCAACCCTTCCTAGAGTACTGTCTGTATACAAATGAAAGTCCAACCCTTCCTTGAGTACTGTCTGTATACAAATGAAAGTCCAACCCTTCCTTGAGTACTGTCTGTACACAAATGAAAGTCCAACCCTTCCTAGAGTACTGTCTGTATACAAATGAAAGTCCAACCCTTCCTAGAGTACTGTCTGTATAGAAATGAAAGTCCAACCCTTCCTAGAGTACTGTCTGTATACAAATGAAAGTCCAACCCTTCCTAGAGTACTGTCTGTATACAAATGAAAGTCCAACCCTTCCTAGAGTACTGTCTGTATACAAATGAAAGTCCAACCCTTCCTAGAGTACTGTCTGTACACAAATGAAAGTCCAACCCTTCCTAGAGTACTGTCTGTATACAAATGAAAGTCCAACCCTTCCTAGAGTACTGTCTGTATACAAATGAAAGTCCAACCCTTCCTAGAGTACTGTCTGTACACAAATGAAAGTCCAACCCTTCCTTGAGTACTGTCTGTATAGAAGTGAAAGTCCAACCCTTCCTTGAGTACTGTCTGTATACAAATGAAAGTCCAACCCTTCCTAGAGTACTGTCTGTATACAAATGAAAGTCCAACCCTTCCTTGAGTACTGTCTGTATACAAATGAAAGTCCAACCCTTCCTTGAGTACTGTCTGTATATAAATGAAAGTCCAACCCTTCCTAGAGTACTGTCTGTATACAAATGAAAGTCCAACCCTTCCTTGAGTACTGTCTGTATACAAATGAAAGTCCAACCCTTCCTTGAGTACTGTCTGTATACAAATGAAAGTCCAACCCTTCCTAGAGTACTGTCTGTACACAAATGAAAGTCCAACCCTTCCAAGAGTACTGTCTGTATACAAATGAAACAAAATGTCTAAATATGATAATAGAAAGAAGTATTATTATAGTGAAAAAGAGTAATATGAAGAACAAGCTGAATTCTTTTGATATTTGATAATACGAGTGTGATTATTTCTAGACTTTGTTAGATATTACAGTCTGATTCCTTGGTTTATTTCGTTGTTGCAGCCACCTGATGACATCAGTTGTCTAGCGTGGAATCGTCAAGTTCAACATATCCTTGCATCTACAAGTCCAGGTGGAAGGTCTGTTGTCTGGGATCTCCGTAAAAATGAACCTATCATCAAAGTCACAGACCACAGTTCAAGGGTAAGTCTGTACAAGTGTTCCCCCTGGACTTGGCAATTCTGGGTTGTGGAAAGTGCACCCTGTTGTAATTTCAAATTGTGCTGTAGATTTATCACTTTTGAAATAAAAACCTGTCATGTGTAGGGAAAGTGTATTTTAGGAAAGTATGTAATTATTGAAAAATAATGTTACTGACAACAACAACAACAACAACAACAACAACAACAGCAGCAGATCAACGTCATTAAGATCAAAGTACAACACAATATTTCATATTTCAATTTCTAAATTCCAAGCATTTTTCAATCTAGAAAAAAAATTGATTATACGTGCACACACTTGCAGTTACTGCTGAATGCATCTAAGTTTAACACTTGTTGGTATGAGCTAGGTGAGTGGTGATTTTTTCACCTTATGCATTCAT
This sequence comes from Glandiceps talaboti, assembly GCF_964340395.1. Taxonomy (NCBI): domain Eukaryota; kingdom Metazoa; phylum Hemichordata; class Enteropneusta; family Spengelidae; genus Glandiceps; species Glandiceps talaboti. The sequence goes on from NC_135570.1 coordinate 17,279,179, forward strand.
TCTAAGAGAAATATGGAGGTAGGTGTGAGATTACAGCAGTAAAACAGTTTGTTGTAGTATGGTAACAGTAAATTACTGTTTTATCTCCTTGATAGATTCGTTGTAAAGCTGTGGCATGGCACCCAGAAGTAGCAACTCAGATGGTACTAGCTTCAGAAGATGATCATGCACCTGTTATTCAAATGTGGGATTTAAGATTTGCAACATCACCTCTGAAAACACTGGAAAATCACCAACGGTAGGTGCAAATATAAAATGCTTGTTTAGTCCCACTTATAATGTTAAGCAGAGATTGGCTCACTTTAATGTTGGTGATTTTATTGTCTCTATGTACTGTAGCATACATACTACAATTGCGTGACATTACAATGCCACACTGTAGCATTCACACTACTATGGTGTGATGTCAGAAAGCCACACTGTAGCATACACACTACTATGGTGTGACATTAGAATGCCACACTGTAGTATACACACTACTATGGTGTGACGTCAGAAAGCCACATTGTAGTATACACACTACTATGGTGTGACATTAGAATGCCACACTGTAGCATACACACTACTATGGTGTGATGTCAGAAAGCCACACTGTAGTATACACACTACTATGGTGTGACATTAGATTGATATAACACTTCAGGATCACAATAATTTGATCAAAAAATTGAAACTTAGATTTAGCCACATTGTCTTCACTTTATATCAACCACTGTATAGATTCAGTTGCCTGACGCAATTTTGTGTTTTGGTTTATTTCAGTGGCGTTTTAGCAATAGCTTGGTGTCCGCAGGATCCAGACCTTCTGCTTAGTTGTGCCAAAGACAATCGCATATTATGCTGGAACCCTAATAGTTCAGTGGCAGGTGGTGAAGTAGTCTATGAACTCCCCACATCAACACAATGGTGTTTTGATGTCCAATGGTGTCCTAGAAATCCAGCTGTTATATCAACCTCATCCTTTGATGGTAATATTAGCATCTATTCATTAATGGGTGGTGGTCAGGTGGTACAGCAACAGCAGCAAACTACAGATATGGTGAGTATTATGACAGAAACCCATGATGCGTGAGTGCAAGTGTGGCATACTAGGGTATTTTGACAACTGCTTGCAATGTTCTCTGCGGCAATACTTTCATGAGCGTAGTGAGTGAAAATGTAGCAGAAAACACTGCATGCATGAGTACTCACACTGGCATTCACATGGCATGGGGTTATGTTATTTTTACATATGTTTATCTGAAATGATAAATTTATTCCATCACACACTTTTGTTTATAGCAAATGACCACATCCTCATTTGCATATCATTTGCATACTGTTGCACTTCAGTTCAAATATCACTAATATGTGCTCGTTCAAGTAATCTCTGGTATGTATGTAATAATGTAACCATACCCCATCATGTATAATAATGTAACCATACCCCATCCTGTATAATAATGTAACCATACCCCATCCTGTATAATAATGTAACTATACCCCATCCTGTATAATAATGTAACCATACCCCATCCTGTATAATAATGTAACTATACCCCATCATGTATAATAATGTAACCATACCCCATCATGTATAATAATGTAACCATACCCCATCATGTATAATAATGTAACCATACCCCATCCTGTATAATAATGTAACCATACCCCATCCTGTATAATAATGTAACCATACCCCATCATGTATAATAATGTAACCATACCCCATCCTGTATAATAATGTAACCATACCCCATCATGTATACTAATGTAACCATACCCCATCCTGTATAATAATGTAACCATACCCCATCCTGTATAATAATGTAACCATACCCCATCATGTGGCCTTCTCAGGTTATTGCCCATCATTCTTTTAAAAACAAGTGAGTGAAAGTGCAGACAAAACACTGGCAGGAAGTGCTGTTTACAAAAGTGTTTGTAGTGTTTTCTACAGCTGTACTTCTCGTCTAGCTGCTAGACCAGTAGGTAATTCTGTTACCTCTAAAAGTGACCTCAGGTTGCCAAGTACCAAAGGTTCTGTTGAGGGCTTGTCATATAGTCTAGTAGTCATAGCATGGTTAGACATTCCATTGAGCTGACTGTTGAGCAATGTATACATAAATGCACATTCTAATCTGTGATATCATTGCATAATCCTCACATTCTAATTTGTGATATCATTGCATAATCCTCACATTCCCTAATCTGTGATGTCATTGCATAATCCTCACATTCTAATCTGTGATGTCATTGCATAATCCTCACATTCCCTAATCTGTGATGTCATTGCATAATCCTCACATTCCCTAATCTGTGATATCATTGCATAATCCTCACATTCCCTAATCTGTGATGTCATTGCATAATCCTCACATTCCCTAATCTGTGATGTCATTGCATAATCCTCACATTCCCTAATCTGTGATGTCATTGCATAATCCTCACATTCCCTAATCTGTGATGTCATTGCATAATCCTCACATTCCCTAATCTGTGATGTCATTGCATAGGTTGCAGAGTTAGCACTAGCGCTTGCCACAGTCACAAAATGCAAATAGAATTCCTAATTGGTGAAAAAAAATGATAAAGTTGTTACCATGGTGACGATTGAATAATTTGCTGTTGTCAATGAAAGTTTTGGGTGCCTCGCCCACCCTATTCGTGATTGTATCATTCCACGATCATTCCAATGGGAACTTTTTTATGATGCTTTCCCTGGAATGCGTTCTCCCCAAAATTAGCGTCAAAATCCCAGTTCCAAATTTGCATACACACAACATGTATTTCAGATGTACTCAAAATACATTACAATGTTTACAGGCATGCTGTCCACGTCATTCTTCCACACATTGTATACACATGCACACGTTGTACTTCCAAAATTTTATAACAACATTTATATGCAACAATATTCTATACAGTGATTCAGTGTTATCTTTCTGGGCTTTCGATTTTCCATGGTAATCACTCTCTGGATATATGCGCTCCGGCCCTTCTTCAGGCCATACAGTACACTATGGTTCAGTATACAAACTGCATTTCCAGCTTCCATGATATGAACGACAGTGTTAACTTTCAACTTGACAGAGACACAGTTGTAATTGCGTTTGATAAAATTTTATGTTGCTGAAGAGAACTGTTAACTTGGTATACACCTAGAAATTTGTTTATTCTTGAACAATGCGATGCCTTAACATTTACGTGTGAACCATGTTCACCCAACCTCCTGAGAGCATGTAGTGAATGTTAAATTCACGTAATGCATTCAATCTAGTAGCGATGCTCAAAAAGAAAGTTGAAGTTTTAGTAAGAATGAAAGAGTGACATGGCAGTATGGATTTATCTGAGTGAAGTTTTCAGCATAGACCGTCTGCCAATGTGGCCTATTTGATCATCGCTTGGCCCATGAATGGAAGATGCTTCGTGTAAATGGCCATCATATTCTTGTATTGATGCAAACCCTGTCTAATCAGTCTGTTAATAAGTAACCAATCACATGGATAGATAATGATAACAGCACTTAGTTTCTAAACTACCCAAGACGTCAGGAAATGGCCATGGGGCACATGAAACTTTATATGTTTTCCATACGTTAGGTCATATTCAAATTTTACAGGTCACACTGCACTAAGAGATTTAGCTAATAATTACAAGTGAGAACTGTGACTCCATGTCGTGTTCCACAGCTTCAAGCAACAATAACCAAACATTTGCTAACAGTAAGCTCCATTTGTCCCCTGTTTATGATGCGTCCCCAGTGAAGCATACGTCCAAAAAAAACACTATTAATGAGAAATAAATATGAGCTGTGAGAGTTGAAATATTCATGTATACTGAAATAAAACTATTTGTTACAAACTGTAGTGATACTGTGTGTTCATGCCAATCTTGTTTCTATTCACATAACAAATGTAGACTGTGTGGCTAATAAGATGCCTCTGTGGCAAAAAAAAATTGTGTATTTTTCGCCACAAATGAAGATTGTGGCTATTGGTTTAAAAATCCTAGCGCTAACTCTGAACAGTTTTCTTTTTTTTTCTAATTGGCTTTAGAGGTGGTAACTAGAATATGGTGTTACATGTATGTCAATACTATCAGTGGGGTAGATAGGATTGTATTTGTATACAGTTGTCTGTAGTAGACATTTAATAGGTGAATGAAATACTGACAATGTATCATATTTCCATTTCATCATCAGATTGCAGAGTCCTTTCCTGGTGCTCAGCCATTTACACCACCACAACAAGATGATGCTCCCAAACAGCCAGTACTTTTGAAAAAACCTCCCAAGTGGTTAAGACGACCTGTTGGGGCAAGTTTTGGGGTAAGTATGTTTACTGTCTGGTTGTAGTGTAAATATTTAATGATAACTTATATAGTCTCCTAAATTTCCGATAACTGGAACATGATGTATTGACATTTTCCTCTAACTGTTGAACAAATTGTATTGATCAGTACCCAAGACACAGACCTGTAATGGCACAACATATCTGTGCTGCCACTATGTGCACACAATTAAATCCTAAATATACCAATCTATGTTAAGGTACTTAATATGCCATATTCCAGTTAAGGGAAAGCTGAAATGTTTCATGGCTTGGCCACTAGGAATGCTGTTTGTGCCATTTTTGTCACTAGATGTGAGGACCAGAATGGTGGAGTATTGTAGCATAAACACAGCAAACTCAATATTACCACTAATTTTTTGCATTCCTGCTGTACTGATTTATAAGTGACTACCAGTAATCAAAACATGTCTAACCACTAGTCTACTGTAATGGTCTTTTAAGAACACACACAGACAGACTGGTCATGTTAGGACTAGGGTTAAGAACACATAGAAGGGTCGTTCTCACTAGAGCCTTTTCGACGGTGTCGACAACGTTGTTTATATCAATTTATGTCAACACTCGGAAAAAACGTGTCAGAACAGTTGACAGCATTGCTACAATGGCGGAGATTAACGCCGGCGTAAACAGCTGGACCTGCAACGGTGCGCCGACGCAAATTCCTCCAAACGTAGCGTGTGAACGCTTTGACGACGGTGTTTACCGATCAAACTACGTTGCATTTCGACAACATGGCTAGAGACTGGTAATGTCAGGATTAGGGTTAAGAACACATAGATACTGGTAATGTTAGGATTAGGGTTAAGAACACATAGATGCTGGTAATGTCAGGATTAGGGTTAAGAACACATAGATACTGGTAATGTCAGGATTAGGGTTAAGAACACATAGATACTGGTAATGTCAGGATTAGGGTTAAGAACACATAGATACTGGTCATGTCAGGATTAGGGTTAAGAACACATAGATACTGGTAATGTCAGGATTAGGGTTAAGAACACATAGATACTGGTAATGTCAGGATTAGGGTTAAGAACACATAGAGACTGGTAATGTCAGGATTAGGGTTAAGAACACATAGATACTGGTAATGTCAGGATTAGGGTTAAGAACACATAGATACTGGTAATGTCAGGATTAGGGTTAAGAACACATAGAGACTGGTAATGTTAGGATTAGGGTTAATAACACATTGATACTGGTAATGTTAGGATTAGGGTTAAGAACACATAGATACTGGTAATGTTAGGATTAGGGTTAATAACACATTGATACTGGTAATGTTAGGATTAGGGTTAAGAACACATAGATACTGGTAATGTCAGGATTAGGGTTAATAACACATAGATACTGGTAATGTCAGGATTAGGGTTAAGAACACATAGATACTGGTAATGTCAGGATTAGGGTTAAGAACACATAGATACTGGTCATGTTAGGATTAGGGTTAAGAACACATAGATACTGGTAATGTCAGGATTAGGGTTAAGAACACATAGATACTGGTAATGTTAGGATTAGGGTTAATAACACATTGATACTGGTAATGTTAGGATTAGGGTTAATAACACATAGATACTGGTAATGTTAGGATTAGGGTTAATAACACATTGATACTGGTAATGTTAGGATTAGGGTTAATAACACATTGATACTGGTAATGTTAGGATTAGGGTTAAGAACACATAGATACTGGTAATGTTAGGATTAGGGTTAATAACACATAGATACTGGTCTTGTCAGGATTGTACCATTCGAAAGTTGATTTCTTTACAAATTTCTGGACATGTCCCTTTGGAGTTGCTCCCCTTTCCGTGTTACCTCCATTAGTTGGATCAGTGGATGTTTACACTTACGGCATAATGCGTTAATTTGGGCAAATAGTGAGTTTGTTCTAGCAAGCTACTAATTAATGCAAAGCTGATAAACTCTGATAAGACAGTGATATCAGGTAGGAAATAGAAGGAAAAAAACAGTGTGAGGAAACAGTATTTAAAACTTTATTTGAAATATACAGAAAATAATTAGAAATCCTGAAAATCGTGAGAACAAAATTGATCATTTGTCCTTTTCCCTATGGTCAAACGATCAATGGTCATGACAAACATTTGACATCACACTTTGATCAGTCTTGGGTGCCATCTTGTGATGTGTACCTGCAGTCACTGGAATATGACATATTATACACTTGGTTTGACAGCAACAGAGTAACATTATAGCATTTTGACAACAGCACCCTCCATGTTCATATAATCCTATCTGTCTTGTTTGTTTGGTTGGTTGTCTGGTTACAGTTTGGTGGTAAACTAGTGACATTCAAGTGTGTGAAGCAGATACCTCAACAACAGCAGAGAGTGACAAGACAAGTTTGTATCAGTCAAGTTGTCACCGAACAAGATTTACTGAAACGATCTTCTCAACTAGAAGCTACTTTACAAAATGGAAATTATGCTGACTTCTGTAACATGAAGATAAACAATGCAACAAATGAATTGGAATCAAGACTCTGGAATTTTCTCAAGGTATCGTATTTATTAGAGAGGTTTAGATGCGCGTTAGAATGTGTATACATACAGGAACATTATCGCATTAACACATGACTTTGTTTTCCAAACATGTCAGTATTTTTGCCATTTTTCCTGCAACTACCCAAAGGAAAAAAAACGATGAATTAGTTTAGTTATGCTTCTGAACTTGATATAAAAAAATGCTACATTTAATAGAAGAAAAATGACAAAAGCCATCACATATTTACAGCAACGTGTAGACTGCCATTTTGATGTAGCATCGTCTGATACAAATCCTGTGACACTACACGTCTAGTACTTGTAAATATGTGCATCTAAACCAAATCCTGTGACTATGACACTACACGTCTAGTACTAGTAAATACGTGCATCTAAACCAAATCCTGTGACTATGACACTACACGTCTAGTACTTGTAAATATGTGCATCTAAACCTCTCTATAGTATCAACTTGATCCTCCATTTACTGAAGGGCAGACAGTGTTAACCCCGGGATAGATTGCAAGGATGGTGGCTTATTTGCATATTCATTTGCATATGAATAGCATGGTAATTTGCATATTGGTTTGCATAGTGATTGGCATATAATATGCATGTCTTCAACACTTGAACAAACAGTGACATGTTTATTTTAACACATACATACATATACATTGGTGATCAGTCATTTCTCTTCATATGAAAGTATTATTATGATTTTGTCATTCAATGAAATCTCAAGGATGGTAGAACACTTTTGAAGCAAGGCAGAAACTTGTCAAGCATGATGGCCTAGGTGGCAAGCATGGTATTTGCACTGTGCCTTTGCTCTAAACTGGGGAGAACACTGGTAGATTTTTTTTAGTCCCCGCGGACGAAGTCCGGAACGGGGACTTATGGATTGGGTTCCGTCTGTCCGTCCGTGCGTCCGTCCGTCCGTCCGTCCGTCCGTCCGTCCGTCCGTCCGCAGCCGTTTCTTGGAGATGCCTGTACCGATTTTTTTCAAACTTGGTACAGGGGCAACATGCTATGGCATACATATGCACGTCAATTTGTTTTATGATACGATCCAATATGGCCGCCTAGCAGCCATTTTGTTTGCGAATTTTCCCTGTCTAAAGCCATAACTCAGACATGCTCACACAGATCTCATTCAGAGTTGGTATTAGGACAGTGTTCTATGGCATATATGTGCATATTCATTGTTGTCATGATACGATCCAATATGGCCGCCTGGCAGCCATTTTGTTTGTGAATTTTCATGTCCAAAGCCATAACTTAGACATGCTTGAACAGATCTCATTCAAAGTTGGTATTAGGACAGTGTTCTATGACATACATGTGCATATCCATTTTCATTGTGATACGATCCAATATGGCTGCCTGGCAGCCATTTTGTTTGCAAATTTTCCATGTCCAAAGCCATAACTCAGACATGCTTGAACAGATCTCATTCAAAGTTGGTATTAGGACAGTGTTCTATGACATACATGTGCATATCCATTTTCATATTGATATGATCCCCCATACCCGACCAATCCTTTATTGTTGTAGGCATGTTCCATGTCCGACAAGCAGACACAACATATCTAAGTCTGTTTGATTTAGGTTCACAAGTGTTGTTGCGTGATCAGAGTAGTGCTAATTCCTTAAAACCCAATCATAGCGGGGACTATGTCATTCTCAATGGCTTGTCAATCTTAGCATGTAAATGCCTGTAGTCATACAGGTCCCTGGCACACTATTTCTTGGTTGACTGTGGTGAGAACGTTAGTTATTACCATGTACCCAGAATAAATGAAGGATGTTGATAGTTTTTTTGCCACAAGGGAGTGCACAACAATCCTTGAAGGAAGCAAACACAAAAAGTGTAATGAGTGATTGTACCATTAATACAAATATAAACTAGGGAAGGGACTGTGTAGTGATACACTTATTTTACCCCTCTCTACTAGCTGACCAGTAGATGATTAAAAATGTATTAAGTTTTTGTATGATGTTTTACTATGATCTTAGACTTGACAGCTAAATAGGTTTTTTATGATGTATTGAAGAGTAAATACTTCAAAACCCAGTTCTTCAAATCAAAATGATTTTGTGAACATATAGTATTTTATGAAGTGACACTTTTCACCATTGCAAATATTTTGTAGCAGAATTTCCACATATAACAACCACCTTTAAATATTTACTGTGTATATTTCATTTTTCCCCACTCCATATTTTAGGTTAACTTTGAAAAGGATTCAAGAGAACGTTTTCTTTCGCTACTAGGCTATGATCCCCGTGAATTAAGTAAAAAAGTAGCCACAGCCATAGGTGAACCAGTGACAATAGCTAATGGAACTGATGGTGGTATTGATGCCACAGAGTTGGCACAAAAAATGGAACTTCTTGCAGCAGACGGGAAATCATCAGATGCTTTACTAGGCAGTGGACAAAATACACCCAGTATTGGTTCTAAGGTAAGGTATTGTGGCTGTTGTTACATCAAACCATATGTTAATTTGTTTATGGTAAGATTAGTAGATGACATCATTATATCAGTGGATGACATCATTATCAGTAGATGACATCATTATATCAGTAGATGACATCATTATATCAGTAGATGACATCATTATATCAGTAGATGACATCATTATATCAGTAGATGACATCATTATCAGTAGATGACATCATTATCAGTAGATGACATTATATCAGTAGATGACATCATTATCAGTAGATGACATTATTATATCAATAGATGACATCATTATCAGTAGATGACATCATTATCAGTAGACGACATTATATCAGTAGATGACATCATTATATCAGTAGATGACATCATTATCAGTAGATGGCGTATCAGTAGACGACATTATATCAGTAGATGACATTATTATATCAGTAGATGACATCATTATCAGTAGATGACATCATTATATCAGTAGATGACATCATTATCAGTAGATGGCGTATCAGTAGATGACATTATTATATCAGTAGATGACATCATTATATCAGTTGATGACATCATGTCAATAGATGACATCATGTCAATATATGTTATCATTATGTCAGTGAATAACATCATCTGAACAATGCATTTGCTGAGGTGAGGGAGTCCTGAAGGGGTAAAACTGACGTCTTCCTTATACACTACACCATAATGTTGTGGTGAACCCTGGGGAACTCGGGTAGATTTTACCCACTTAACACCCGTAACAAAAATACTAGTAGGGAACCCTGGTAAAATGACTGGGGAACTCAGGTAGATCTTACCTACTTGCCACTCTTAATAAAACACTGGTAGGGAACCCTGGTAAAATGACTGTGGAATCAGGTAGATTTTTACCTACTTACCATCTTTAGCAAAAACACTGATAGGGAACCTGGTAAAATGACTGGGGAACTCAGTTAGATGTTACCTACTTGCCACTCTTAATAAAACACTGGTAGGGAACCCTGGTAAAATGACTGGGGAACTTAGGTAGATTTTTACCTACTTACCATCTTTAGCAAAAACACTGATAGGGAACCTGGTAAAATGACTGGGGAACTCAGTTAGATGTTACCTACTTGCCACTCTTAATAAAACACTTGTAGGGAACCCTGGTAAAATGACTGGGGAACTCAGGTAGATTTTACCCTCTTACCACCCTTAACAAAACACTGGTGGGGAACCCTGGTAAAATGACTGGGGAACTCAGGTAGATGTTACCTACTTGCCACCCTTAATAAAACACTTGTAGGGAACCCTGGTAAAATGACTGGGAACTTTACTGGGATTTTTACCTACTTACCATCCGTCATGAAAACACTTATCATGTCAGTACATGTATCACCAAATCTAAGTATGACATTACCTATCCATTAGGGACAATTGCAAAATGTCGCACAACCTCAGTAACTGAACTTTGTTTGTTTAGTGGGAGAGAGGGTCTGGCATCAATGTGATCTTTGTTTAGTGGGAGAGAGGGTCTGGCATCAGTGTGATCTTTGTTTAGTGGGAGAGAGGATCTGGCATCAGTGTGATCTTTGTTTAGTGGAGAGAGGGTCTTGCATCAATGTGATCTTTGTTTAGTGGGAGAGAGGGTCTGGCATCAGTGTGATCTTTGTTTAGTGGGGAGAGAGGGTCTTGCATCAGTGTGATCTTTGTTTAGTGGGAGAGAGGGTCTGGCATCAGTGTGATCTTTGTATAGTGGGGACGGGGTCTGGCATCAATGTGATCTTTGTTTCGTGGGGAAGGGGGTCTGGCATCAATGTGATCTTTGTTTAGTGGGAGAGAGGGTCTGGCATCAGTGTGATCTTTGTTTAGTGGGAGAGAGGGTCTGGCATCAGTGTGATCTTTGTATAGTGGGGAGGGGGTCTTGCATCAATGTGATCTTTGTTTAGTGGGGAAGGGGGTCTGGCATCAATGTGATCTTTTGTTAGTCCCCGCGGATGAAGTCCGGAACGGGGACTTATGGATTGGGTTCCGTCTGTCCGTCCGTCCGTCCGTCCGTCCTTCCGTCCGTCCGCGTCCGTCCGCAGCTGTTTCTTGGAGATGCCTGGACCGATTTTTTCAAACTTGGTACAGGGGCAACATACTATGGCATACATATGCACGTCAATTTGTTTTATGATACGATCCAATATGGCCGCCTAGCAACCATTTTGTTTGCGAATTTTCCCTGTCTAGAGCGATAACTCAGACATGCTTTAACAGATCTCATTCAAAGTTGGTATTAGGACAGTGTTCTATGACATACATGTGCATATTCATTGTTGTCATGATACGATCCAATATGGCCGCCTAGCAGCCATTTTTTTTGTGAATTTTCATGTCCAAACCAATAACTCAGACATGCTTGAACAGATCTCATTCAAAGTTGGTATTAGGACAGTGTTCTATGACATACATGTGCATATCCTTTTTCATTGTGATACGATCCAATATGGCTGCCTGGTAGCCATTTTGTTTGTGAATTTTCATGTCCAAAGCCATAACTCAGACATGCTTGAACAGATCTCATTCAAAGTTGGCATTAGGACAGTGTTCTATGACATACATGTGTATGTCCATTTTCGTCGTGATACGATCCAATATGGCTGCCTGCCAGCCATTTTGTTTGTGAATTTTCCATGTCCAAAGCCATAACTCAGACATGCTTAAACAGATCTCATTCAAAGTTGGTATTAGGACAGTGTTCTATGACATACATGTGCATATCCATTTTCGTTGTGATACGATCCAATATGGCTGCCTGGCAGCCATTTTGTTTGCGAATTTTCATGTCCAAAGCCATAACTCAGACATGCTTGAACAGATCTCATTTAAAGTTGGTATTAGGAGAGTATTCTATGACATACATGTGCATATCCATTTTCGTCGTGATACGATCCAATATGGCTGCCTGGCAGCCATTTTGTTTGTGAATTTTCCATGTCCAAAGCCATAACTCAGACTCCATTTTCATCGTGATATGATCCCCCATACCCAACCAATCCTTTATTGTTGGAGGCATATTCCATGTCCAACAAGCACACACAACATATCTAAGTCTGTTTGTTTTAGGTTCACAAATGTTGTTGCGTGATCAGAGTAGTGATAATTCCTTAAAACCCAATTATAGCGGGGACTATGTCATTCTCAATGACTTGTTTAGTGGGGAGGGGGTCTTGCACCAATGTGATCTTTGTTTAGTGGGGAGGGGGTCTTGCATCAATGCAATCACTGAACTACATTTTCACCCTTCTAACCACATTTTGAAAACCTGATAGCCTTCAATGATAAAAGGTTCTGTTTTTACTACTTAGTTGTCTGATAAGTTATTGTTAATGTGATATACAGTACTAGATGTCTGATAAGTTATTGTTAATGTGATATACAGTACTAGATGTCTGATAAGTTATTGTTAATGTGATATACAGTACTAGATGTCTGATAAGTTATTGTTAATGTGATATACAGTGCTAGGTTTCTGATAAGTTATTGTTAATGTGATATACAGTGCTAGGTTTCTGATAAGTTATTGTTAATGTGATATACAGTACTAGATGTCTGATAAGTTATTGTTAATGTGATATACAGTACTAGATGTCTGATAAGTTATTGTTAATGTGATATACAGTGCTAGGTTTCTGATAAGTTATTGTTAATGTGATATACAGTGCTAGGTTTCTGATAAGTTATTGTTAATGTGATATACAGTGCTAGGTTTCTGATAAGTTATTGTTAATGTGATATACAGTGCTAGGTTTCTGATAAGTTATTGTTAATGTGATATACAGTGCTAGATGTCTGATAAGTTATTGTTAATGTGATATACAGTGCTAGATGTCTGATAAGTTATTGTTAATGTGATATACAGTACTAGATGTCTGATAAGTTATTGTTAATGTGATATACAGTGCTAGGTTTCTGATAAGTTATTGTTAATGTGATATACAGTGCTAGGTTTCTGATAAGTTATTGTTAATGTGATATACAGTACTAGATGTCTGATAAGTTATTGTTAATGTGATATACAGTGCTAGGTTTCTGATAAGTTATTGTTAATGTGATATACAGTACTAGGTTTCTGATAAGTTATTGTTAATGTGATATACAGTACTAGATGTCTGATAAGTTATTGTTAATGTGATATACAGTACTAGGTTTCTGATAAGTTATTGTTAATGTGATATACAGTACTAGATGTCTGATAAGTTATTGTTAATGTGATATACAGTACTAGATGTCTGATAAGTTATTGTTAATGTGATATACAGTACTAGATGTCTGATAAGTTATTGTTAATGTGATATACAGTGCTAGGTTTCTGATAAGTTATTGTTAATGTGGTATACAGTGCTAGGTTTCTGATAAGTTATTGTTAATGTGATATACAGTACTAGATGTCTGATAAGTTATTGTTAATGTGATATACAGTACTAGATGTCTGATAAGTTATTGTTAATGTGATATACAGTGCTAGGTTTCTGATAAGTTATTGTTAATGTGATATACAGTACTAGATGTCTGATAAGTTATTGTTAATGTGATATACAGTGCTAGGTTTCTGATAAGTTATTGTTAATGTGATATACAGTACTAGATGTCTGATAAGTTATTGTTAATGTGATATACAGTACTAGATGTCTGATAAGTTATTGTTAATGTGATATACAGTACTAGGTTTCTGATAAGTTATTGTTAATGTGATATACAGTGCTAGGTTTCTGATAAGTTATTGTTAATGTGATATACAGTACTAGATGTCTGATAAGTTATTGTTAATGTGATATACAGTACTAGATGTCTGATAAGTTATTGTTAATGTGATATACAGTACTAGATGTCTGATAAGTTATTGTTAATGTGATATACAGTACTAGATGTCTGATAAGTTATTGTTAATGTGATATACAGTACTAGATGTCTGATAAGTTATTGTTAATGTGATATACAGTACTAGGTTTCTGATAAGTTATTGTTAATGTGATATACAGTACTAGATGTCTGATAAGTTATTGTTAATGTGATATACAGTGCTAGGTTTCTGATAAGTTATTGTTAATGTGATATACAGTACTAGATGTCTGATAAGTTATTGTTAATGTGATATACAGTACTAGGTTTCTGATAAGTTATTGTTAATGTGATATACAGTACTAGGTTTCTGATAAGTTATTGTTAATGTGATATACAGTACTAGATGTCTGATAAGTTATTGTTAATGTGATATACAGTACTAGATGTCTGATAAGTTATTGTTAATGTGATATACAGTACTAGATGTCTGATAAGTTATTGTTAATGTGATATACAGTACTAGATGTCTGATAAGTTATTGTTAATGTGATATACAGTGCTAGGTTTCTGATAAGTTATTGTTAATGTGATATACAGTGCTAGGTTTCTGATAAGTTATTGTTAATGTGATATACAGTACTAGGTTTCTGATAAGTTATTGTTAATGTGATATACAGTACTAGATGTCTGATAAGTTATTGTTAATGTGATATACAGTACTAGGTTTCTGATAAGTTATTGTTAATGTGATATACAGTACTAGATGTCTGATAAGTTATTGTTAATGTGATATACAGTACTAGATGTCTGATAAGTTATTGTTAATGTGATATACAGTGCTAGGTTTCTGATAAGTTATTGTTAATGTGATATACAGTACTAGATGTCTGATAAGTTATTGTTAATGTGATATACAGTACTAGATGTCTGATAAGTTATTGTTAATGTGATATACAGTACTAGGTTTCTGATAAGTTATTGTTAATGTGATATACAGTACTAGATGTCTGATAAGTTATTGTTAATGTGATATACAGTACTAGGTTTCTGATAAGTTATTGTTAATGTGATATACAGTACTAGATGTCTGATAAGTTATTGTTAATGTGATATACAGTACTAGGTTTCTGATAAGTTATTGTTAATGTGATATACAGTACTAGATGTCTGATAAGTTATTGTTAATGTGATATACAGTACTAGATGTCTGATAAGTTATTGTTAATGTGATATACAGTACTAGATGTCTGATAAGTTATTGTTAATGTGATATACAGTACTAGGTTTCTGATAAGTTATTGTTAATGTGATATACAGTACTAGATGTCTGATAAGTTATTGTTAATGTGATATACAGTGCTAGGTTTCTGATAAGTTATTGTTAATGTGATATACAGTACTAGATGTCTGATAAGTTATTGTTAATGTGATATACAGTACTAGGTTTCTGATAAGTTATTGTTAATGTGATATACAGTACTAGGTTTCTGATAAGTTATTGTTAATGTGATATACAGTACTAGATGTCTGATAAGTTATTGTTAATGTGATATACAGTACTAGATGTCTGATAAGTTATTGTTAATGTGATATACAGTGCTAGGTTTCTGATAAGTTATTGTTAATGTGATATACAGTACTAGGTTTCTGGTTAGTTAAATGAGCCAAGTTCGTTTATTGGGTTTGTATGACATTGTGTGATCGTCCGTTTGATAGTTTTATTTCACACATTCACAACCTGTATCTCTGTAGACTCCAGATAGCGATGCAGCTGCAGCATTTGATGTGATTGCATCTCAGGGACCTGTAGAAATCCATGCAGGCAAGAAGACAGAGGACTCTAGGTCACAATCACCATTCCCAATCTCAACTGACAAAGGTACGTACTGATTTACTTTATTTACTCTGCTTGCCAAACAGGGTACAGTCAAACCTGTGAATAGTGGTCAGCCAAGGGACCAACAAAATGTGGCCACTATAGAGAGGTGACCTTTCTATAGACAGTTGGTTGTTTTTGTAATCGGGTGGCCAAAACATTTAGAAGTTAAGAGAAGTGGAGACACAAACTAAATACAACATAATATTAAGGGTTTAAAAACTAATTATTTAATCTCACATCAAAAATACATGTACATGTATTTACAATTCAATGACAACTCTGTTTTGCATACAATGTACATGTATTTACAATTCAATGACAACTCTGCTTTGCATACAATGTACATGTATTTACAATTCAATGACAACTCTGCTTTGCATACATGTACATGTATTTACAATTCAATGACAACTCTGTTTTGCATACATGTACAATGTATTTACAATTCAATGACAACTCTGCTTTGCATACAATGTACATGTATTTACAATTCAATGACAACTCTGCTTTGCATACAATGTACATGTACTTACAATTCAATGACAACTCTGCTTTGCATACAATGTACATGTATTTACAATTCAATGACAACTCTGCTTTGCATACAATGTACAATGTATTTACAATTCAATGACAACTCTGCTTTGCATACATTCTAGAAGTAATTTTGCAGTTTCCTACGACCTGTCAATTGTACTTTGATGTTTCTTTGTACAGTATATTTTCTGACTCCTATCGGCACTGCAGCAAGTGTTAACGGGTATCGTTGACATAACTGTGGGTCTATTGGCGGTACGGTCACCCTGTTTGATGTTACAGGGTGATGCCCCCAGTGTGGCCGTAGTGAATAACATGAAAGAACTACGTCATTGTCTTGTTTCCGTAGTGCAGTGCCTATTGTTAACCAAAGGAGGTGTGTGTTTTCACACCGATACGGCGATAAAACAAAACAAAACAAAACTCTGACAACTTTCTATTTCAATTGAGAGTTTCAACTCAAAGATACCGACCGTTATACACGGTATAATTACCAAATTGGGCCGGTAATAGGTGGCCGCTGACTGCGTTAAAGAGGTGGCCATTCTATCAAGTGTCATTGACATGTAAAATTGCACGGGACTGTCACAAAGTGACCGCTTAGAGAAGGTGACCGCTCTGTCAGGGTGAACGCTAAGACAGGTTTGACTGTATCTCACTTCATATTTGATCTTTCTGTATTCAGTTAACTAGCATCCACAGTTGTGAAAATAAATATCAACAAACACTGAAGGGACTCACCTGAAGGACATTACATTTACGCCAAGATTTCCATGATCTGTTCAGGTGGCAACAATGTTGCATTGGATACAATGGATAAAGCCTCTAACAAGCATTTATCTATCATTATATTATACCAGTATATTGATGGTGGAAATCGAGGGATCTGATTGGTCTAGACATCGAACTAGCGCGTCTAAAACGAATGATAATGCACTGCTGGTACGATAATGCACTGCTGGCACGCGTCCAAATTTTGTTCGTCTACGAGCGTTGAGTTGTAGTCAATAGATACTGATAGTGAACTCTTCGAATTGTCAGAGGAGGATTTTCTCTCAATGAGACAATATTTTATGAGAAATTATGAAGGAAATTTCGAGAGCAACCCAGTCATCGCGTATTTGTTCAAACCATCGCCTACTACATGTACTAAGGTCAAGGCGCTATAGCGCAAGGCATGCACGAGATCGGTCCCAGCCCAGCCTCGGCGCGGCTGGAGTGGAAACATTGGTGAGCTGTCCTGTCCTGTCATAAAAATGAAGCAAGTGAAAGAGGTTACACTGGCCGACTTACCATTAATCTAAATAGAAATTTGTCTGGGATCCTGTCCTAGAGTATCAGTCATCAATCCGAGAGGGAAATCCTCAAACCTGAAAATCTACTGACGTAACTTCCAGTATAAATACATTGTAAATATCAACCTGTCTATCATCATTTCACCGAGTCGCGAATTCAGCCGGGAACGATCGAAGCACGCTGTATTCAATAAACCACTTCAAGTTTATACCTTGAGTCAAACAGGTTGTTTATTCATCACTGTGCACTTTTAATGAGCCGATCAATGTACAGATTATCACTAGAAACGACGAGCAGATAAAATAAATCCAGTCGCTGCACGACGTTCACATTGAGGCCAAGATCAGCTGTCTTGAAAAGCAGCGTTATTGTTATGCAAATTAGACACAGAGGCGCATATGAAACGAGAAAACGTTATTTCTTATCTTGTTTCCGATATTTTCAATATACTGGTATAATATAATAGCGATAAACCACCCCTGGGGAAGGTATACCACTCGGTTTTGACCAGTGAACTCAATATATGCACTCGCTATCGCTCGTGCATATATTTCGTTCACTGGTCAAAACCTCTTGGTATACCATCCCCAGGGGGTGGTTTATTGCTTAAACATAGCCTGTACT
The DNA here is from genome assembly GCF_964340395.1 of Glandiceps talaboti. NCBI lineage: Eukaryota > Metazoa > Hemichordata > Enteropneusta > Spengelidae > Glandiceps > Glandiceps talaboti. The sequence continues at coordinate 17,297,620 of NC_135570.1, forward strand.
AAAACATCCCTATTCCTGTTACTAACATAACCTGTACTAAAACATCCCTATCCCTAATGTTACTAACATAGCCTGTACTAAAACATCCCTATTCCTGTTACTAACATAACCTGTACTAAAACATCCCTATCCCTAATGTTACTAACATAGCCTGTACTAAAACATCCCCATCCCTAATGTTAGTAACATAGCCTGTACTAAAACATCCCTATCCCTAATGTTACTAACATAGCCTGTACTAAAACATCCCCATCCCTAATGTTACTAACATAGCCTGTAGTAAAACATCCCTATCCCTAATGTTACTAACATAGCCTGTAGTAAAACATCCCCATCCCTAATGTTACTAACATAGCCTGTACTAAAACATCCCCATCCCTAATGTTACTAACATAGCCTGTACTAAAACATCCCTATCCCTAATGTTACTAACATAGCCTGTACTAAATCATCCCTATCCCTAATGTTACTAACATAGCCTGTACTAAAACATCCCTATCCCTAATGTTACTAACATAGCCTGTACTAAAACATCCCCATCCCTAATGTTACTAACATAGCCTGTACTAAAACATCCCCATCCCTAATGTTACTAACATAGCCTGTACTAAAACATCCCTATCCCTAATGTTACTAACATAGCCTGTACTAAAACATCCCTATCCCTAATGTTACTAACATAGCCTGTACTAAAACATCCCTATCCCTAATGTTACTAACATAGCCTGTAGTAAAACATCCCTATCCCTAATGTTACTAACATAGCCTGTACTAAAACATCCCTATCCCTAATGTTACTAACATAGCCTGTAGTAAAACATCCCTATCCCTAATGTTACTAACATAGCCTGTACTAAAACATCCTTATTCCTAATGTTACTAACATAGCCTGTAGTAAAACATCCCTATCCCTAATGTTACTAACATAGCCTGTACTAAAACATCCCTATCCCTAATGTTACTAACATAGCCTGTACTAAAACATCCCCATCCCTAATGTTACTAACATAGCCTGTACTAAAACATCCCTATCCCTAATGTTACTAACATAGCCTGTAGTAAAACATCCCTATCCCTAATGTTACTAACATAGCCTGTAGTAAAACATCCCTATCCCTAATGTTACTAACATAGCCTGTACTAAAACATCCCTATCCCTAATGTTACTAACATAGCCTTTACTAAAACATCCCTATCCCTAATGTTACTAACATAGCCTGTAGTAAATCATCCCTATCCCTAATGTTACTAACATAGCCTTTACTAAAACATCCCTATCCCTAATGTTACTAACATAGCCTGTAGTAAAACATCCCTATCCCTAATGTTACTAACATAGCCTGTAGTAAAACATCCCTATCCCTAATGTTACTAACATAGCCTGTACTAAAACATCCCTATCCCTAATGTTACTAACATAGCCTTTACTAAAACATCCCTATCCCTAATGTTACTAACATAGCCTGTAGTAAATCATCCCTATCCCTAATGTTACTAACATAGCCTGTACTAAAACATCCCTATCCCTAATGTTACTAACATAGCCTGTACTATAACATCCCTATCCCTAATGTTACTAACATAGCCTGTACTAAAACATCCCCATCCCTAATGTTACTAACATAGCCTGTACTAAAACATCCCTATCCCTAATGTTACTAACATAGCCTGTACTAAAACATCCCTATCCCTAATGTTACTAACATAGCCTGTACTAAAGCATCCCTATTCCTAATGTTACTAACATAGCCTGTACTAAAGCATCCCTATCCCTAATGTTACTAACATAGCCTGTACTATAACATCCCTATCCCTAATGTTACTAACATACCCTGTACTAAAACATCCCTATCCCTAATGTTACTAACATAGCCTGTAGTAAAACATCCCTATCCCTAATGTTACTAACATAGCCTGTACTAAAACATCCCTATCCCTAATGTTACTAACATAGCCTGTACTAAAGCATCCCTATTCCTAATGTTACTAACATAGCCTGTACTAAAACATCCCTATCCCTAATGTTACTAACATAGCCTGTACTAAAACTTCCTTATTCCTAATGTTACTAACATAGCCTGTAGTAAAACATCCCTATCCCTAATGTTACTAACATAGCCTGTACTAAAACATCCCTATCCCTAATGTTACTAACATAGCCTGTACTAAAACATCCCCATCCCTAATGTTACTAACATAGCCTGTACTAAAACATCCCTATCCCTAATGTTACTAACATAGCCTGTACTAAAACATCCCTATCCCTAATGTTACTAACATAGCCTGTAGTAAAACATCCCTATCCCTAATGTTACTAACATAGCCTGTAGTAAAACATCCTTATCCCTAATGTTACTAACATAGCCTGTACTAAAACATCCCCATCCCTGATGTTACTAACATAGCCTGTACTAAAACATCCCCATCCCTGATGTTACTAACATAGCCTGTACTAAAACATCCCCATCCCTAATGTTACTAACATAGCCTGTACTAAAGCATCCCTATCCCTAATGTTACTAACATAGCCTGTAGTAAAACATCCCTATCCCTAATGTTGCTAACATAGCCTGTACTAAAACATCCCTATCCCTAATGTTACCAATTGTACTAAAACATCCCTATCCCTAATGTTACTAACATAGCCTGTACTAAAACATCCCCATCCCTAATGTTACTAACATAGCCTGTACTAAAACATCCCCATCCCTAATGTTACTAACATAGCTGTACTAAAGCATCCCTATCCCTAATGTTACTAACATAGCCTGTACTAAAACATCCCTATTCCTAATGTTACTAACATAGCCTGTACTAAAACATCCCTATCCCTAATGTTACTAACATAGCCTGTACTAAAACATCCCTATCCCTAATGTTAACATAGCCTGTAGTAAAACATCCCTATCCCTAATGTTACTAACATAGCCTGTACTAAAACATCCCTATCCCTAATGTTACTAACATAGCTGTACTAAAGCATCCCTATCCCTAATGTTACTAACATAGCTGTACTAAAGCATCCCTATCCCTAATGTTACTAACATAGCCTGTACTAAAACATCCCTATCCCTAATGTTACTAACATAGCCTGTAGTAAAACATCCCTATCCCTAATGTTACTAACATAGCCTGTACTAAAACATCCCTATCCCTAATGTTACTAACATAGCCTGTACTATAACATCCCTATCCCTAATGTTACTAACATACCCTGTACTAAAACATCCCTATCCCTAATGTTACTAACATAGCCTGTACTAAAACATCCCTATCCCTAATGTTACTAACATAGCCTGTACTAAAACATCCCTATTCCTAATGTTACTAACATAGCCTGTACTAAAACATCCCTATCCCTAATGTTACTAACATAGCCTGTACTAAAACATCCCTATCCCTAATGTTAACATAGCCTGTAGTAAAACATCCCTATCCCTAATGTTACTAACATAGCCTGTACTAAAACATCCCTATCCCTAATGTTACTAACATAGCTGTACTAAAGCATCCCTATCCCTAATGTTACTAACATAGCCTGTACTAAAACATCCCTATCCCTAATGTTACTAACATAGCCTGTACTAAAACATCCCCATCCCTAATGTTACTAACATAGCTGTACTAAAGCATCCCTATCCCTAATGTTACTAACATAGCCTGTACTAAAACATCCCCATCCCTAATGTTACTAACATAGCCTGTACTAAAACATCCCTATCCCTAATGTTACTAACATAGCCTGTACTAAAGCATCCCTATTCCTAATGTTACTAACATAGCCTGTACTAAAACATCCCTATCCCTAATGTTACTAACATAGCCTGTACTAAAACATCCCTATCCCTAATGTTAACATAGCCTGTACTAAAACATCCCTATCCCTAATGTTACTAACATAGCCTGTACTAAAACATCCCTATCCCTAATGTTACTAACATAGCCTGTAGTAAAACATCCCTATCCCTAATGTTACTAACATAGCCTGTACTAAAACATCCTTATCCCTAATGTTACTAACATAGCCTGTACTAAAACATCCTTATCCCTAATGTTACTAACATAGCCTGTACTAAAACATCCCTATCCCTAATGTTACTAACATAGCCTGTACTAAAACATCCCCATCCCCAATGTCACTAACATAGCCTGTACTAAAACATCCCTATCCCTAATGTTACTAACATAGCCTGTACTAAAACATCCCTATCCCTAATGTTACTAACATAGCCTGTACTAAAACATCCCTATCCCTAATGTTACTAACATAGCCTGTACTAAAACATCCTTATCCCTAATGTTACTAACATAGCCTGTACTAAAACATCCCTATCCCTAATGTTACTAACATAGCCTGTACTAAAACATCCCCATCCCTAATGTTACTAACATAGCCTGTACTAAAACATCCCTATCCCTAATGTTACTAACATAGCCTGTACTAAAACATCCCTATCCCTAATGTTACTAACATAGCCTGTAGTAAAACATCCCTATCCCTAATGTTACTAACATAGCCTGTAGTAAAACATCCCTATCCCTAATGTTACTAACATAGCCTGTACTAAAACATCCCTATCCCTAATGTTACTAACATAGCTGTACTAAAGCATCCCTATCCCTAATGTTACTAACATAGCTGTACTAAAGCATCCCTATCCCTAATGTTACTAACATAGCCTGTACTAAAACATCCCTATCCCTAATGTTACTAACATAGCCTGTACTAAAACATCCCCATCCCTAATGTTACTAACATAGCTGTACTAAAGCATCCCTATCCCTAATGTTACTAACATAGCCTGTACTAAAACATCCCCATCCCTAATGTTACTAACATAGCCTGTACTAAAACATCCCTATCCCTAATGTTACTAACATAGCCTGTACTAAAGCATCCCTATTCCTAATGTTACTAACATAGCCTGTACTAAAACATCCCTATCCCTAATGTTACTAACATAGCCTGTACTAAAACATCCCTATCCCTAATGTTAACATAGCCTGTACTAAAACATCCCTATCCCTACTGTTACTAACATAGCCTGTAGTAAAACATCCCTATCCCTAATGTTACTAACATAGCCTGTAGTAAAACATCCCTATCCCTAATGTTACTAACATAGCCTGTACTAAAACATCCTTATCCCTAATGTTACTAACATAGCCTGTACTAAAACATCCTTATCCCTAATGTTACTAACATAGCCTGTACTAAAACATCCCTATCCCTAATGTTACTAACATAGCCTGTACTAAAACATCCCCATCCCCAATGTCACTAACATAGCCTGTACTAAAACATCCCTATCCCTAATGTTACTAACATAGCCTGTACTAAAACATCCCTATCCCTAATGTTACTAACATAGCCTGTACTAAAACATCCCTATCCCTAATGTTACTAACATAGCCTGTACTAAAACATCCCTATCCCTAATGTTAACATAGCCTGTACTAAAACATCCTTATCCCTAATGTTACTAACATAGCCTGTACTAAAACATCCCTATCCCTAATGTTACTAACATAGCCTGTACTAAAACATCCCCATCCCCAATGTCACTAACATAGCCTGTACTAAAACATCCCTATCCCTAATGTTACTAACATAGCCTGTACTAAAACATCCCTATCCCTAATGTTACTAACATAGCCTGTACTAAAACATCCCTATCCCTAATGTTACTAACATAGCCTGTACTAAAACATCCCTATCCCTAATGTTAACATAGCCTGTACTAAAACATCCTTATCCCTAATGTTACTAACATAGCCTGTACTAAAACATCCCTATCCCTAATGTTACTAACATAGCCTGTACTAAAACATCCCCATCCCCAATGTCACTAACATAGCCTGTACTAAAACATCCCTATCCCTAATGTTACTAACATAGCCTGTACTAAAACATCCCTATCCCTAATGTTACTAACATAGCCTGTACTAAAACATCCCTATCCCTAATGTTACTAACATAGCCTGTACTAAAACATCCCTATCCCTAATGTTAACATAGCCTGTACTAAAACATCCCTATCCCTAATGTTAACATAGCCTGTACTAAAACATCCCTATCCCTAATGTTACTAACATAGCCTGTACTAAAACATCCCTATCCCTAATGTTACTAACATAGCCTGTACTAAAACATCCTTATTCCTAATGTTACTAACATAGCCTGTACTAAAACATCCTTATTCCTAATGTTACTAACATAGCCTGTACTAAAACATCCTTATCCCTAATGTTACTAACATAGCCTGTACTAAAACATCCCTATCCCTAATGTTACTAACATAGCCTGTACTAAAACATCCTTATTCCTAATGTTACTAACATAGCCTGTACTAAAACATCCCTATCCCAAATGTTACTAACATAGCCTGTAGTAAAACATCCCCATCCCTAATGTTACTAACATAGCCTGTACTAAAACATCCCTATCCCTAATGTTACTAACATAGCCTGTACTAAAACATCCCTATCCCTAATGTTACTAACATAGCCTGTACTAAAACATCCCTATCCCTAATGTTACTAACATAGCCTGTACTAAAACATCCCTATCCCTAATGTTAACATAGCCTGTACTAAAACATCCCTATCCCTAATGTTAACATAGCCTGTACTAAAACATCCCTATCCCTAATGTTACTAACATAGCCTGTACTAAAACATCCCTATCCCTAATGTTACTAACATAGCCTGTACTAAAACATCCTTATTCCTAATGTTACTAACATAGCCTGTACTAAAACATCCTTATTCCTAATGTTACTAACATAGCCTGTACTAAAACATCCTTATCCCTAATGTTACTAACATAGCCTGTACTAAAACATCCTTATTCCTAATGTTACTAACATAGCCTGTACTAAAACATCCTTATTCCTAATGTTACTAACATAGCCTGTAGTAAAACATCCCCATCCCTAATGTTACTAACATAGCCTGTACTAAAACATCCCTATCCCTAATGTTACTAACATAGCCTGTACTAAAACATCCCTATCCCTAATGTTACTAACATAGCCTGTACTAAAACATCCTTATTCCTAATGATACCAATTGTACTAAAACATCCCTATCCCTAATGCTACTTGACTCAACCAGTTCGTGTTTGTTAGTCTTGATGGTCTGCAGTCTTGTATCAATCAATCAATCAATCAATCAATCAATCAATCAATCAGTGAATTTATAAAGCGCCAGTTTCCACTACGATGTAGAGTTCAGAGACACTGAACAATGGCAGTGCATTCGATAGTCTTGCTGCTAGACGTTCGGGCTTTCTTTCGATGCTATAACTATAAGCGAACAAAGTTCGCATGTGAGGACCTGCCCGAACAGTCTAGCGAATGTCATTTTCAGACCGGACATTCCATTGAGAATGAGATTACATTGAGTGGTGGGTTGGGCCATCTAATGATCTATGCATATATATACTTTAATATATTCAATAACCTATGACCTCGGGGAATCTCTGCATGCAAGTGTTGACAAACACATTTACGTCATTACTATGGCTTATCGGTTTATGGTAATTGTGAGTTTGATGAGTGTGTAGACGTTGTCATTCACACATTTCAGTTAACGCATTGGTGGTTATTTATACAAGCCCCTCCTAAAGATGAATATGCATGAAAATTTAGCTATTGTCCTCTGTTTGTGCTTGTCGCTAATACGGTTCTCTGATTGGCTGTTATTTATATCCTGATGACATTCGCTAGACCTCTCATGTTCCATCCTCGATAGCGTTGTTTGGCTGTGTGTCGTATTTTATCGGAAGAACATCCGAGGGCTAGCTGATAGACTATGCATTCGATAGATGGGGTGCAGCACATGAGAATGCACATCTTCCATACGACAACAGTTTGTACTTGGGTTCGTGCAATAAACATTTCACACTTGTCCTGGGAGTTTGCTTCAAGTCAATGAATTAGGTCAGATATGTAGGTTGGCGATAGTCCATTCAGAGATTTGTAAGTGAGCAATAACAGCTTATATTTGATTCTATCCTGCACTGGTAGCCAGTGGAGCTCTCCCCTATTTAAACGGTGAACACCCTGTGTTATCTTGCAACAGGGTTGGATAGGCAACTGGACACCTATAGCTAGCATGGATCAGCATATGGATAAACATTTTTAAAAACTGTACAGTTGTTCTACAATGCCATTGATGCTATTTTTATCTATGATGGTCTGTTTACTTTCATAAATGACAACAGTTTGTCTTTTAGTTAGTTTGCTACTAAGTTCCCATGGAAGCAAATTTGATGGTTATGGTTACCTATGTTTCTATATTTAATTTCCAGACACCGATGGTCTCATCAGTCAGTCCCTTTTAGCTGGTAACTTTGAAGCCGCTGTAGAAGTATGTTTAAAGGCAGACAGGTTAGCTGATGCTGTGGTTTTAGCCATTGCTGGAGGTACACATTTACTAGCCAAGACACAGAGGAAATACTTTGAGAAAATGAAATCACCAACATCAAGGGTAAGTTTGAAAAAGGACTTTGGCTTGACAACGTTATGTAATGCTGTTTAGTATAATGTGCAAAATTATTACAAGGTGAAATTACATCATCATAACATGACAGATGATTGCCCTCAGGCCTTGAAATTAATTTTTTGAGCACAACTGAACTGATAAGGTTCATTAGTGCTATAGTAATAATAAAGTGTCTGTCTGTCTGTCTGTCTGTCTGTCTGTCTGTCTGTCTGTCTGTCTGTCTGTCTGTCTGTCTGTCTGTCTGTGTGGATGGATGTCTGTGTGTGTGTGTGGATGTGTGTAAACAACTTAAAGTAAAAAAACACTAGACCAATTGCCCTGATATTTGGTGGGTGCATTTCCATGGGTGTCTAGTTGGGAAATTGTTCAAATCAAAATTATCTTTCCACCGGTGCAGAATTTTGGTAAAAAATGTGATTTTTGGTTAAAAAAGTGGGCAGATTGGTTTGAAATTTGGTGGGAACATTCTTAAGGGTGTTTAGATTAAGAATTGTTCATGACATGATGATCCCATCAGTGATATGCAAATCAGGCTAAAAATGTGTCGTTTTGGTCAAAAGTCTTTAATTCCAAAAGTACTGAACGGATAGGGCTGAAATTTAATGGTAATGCATCTAGGGATGTATGGATGAAGAAATATTAATCATCAGTGCTATGCAAATTAGGTGTAAAAAATATGAATTTGATCAAAAATTGTATCTCAAAAAGTACTTGGTCATCGAGACTAAAACTTGGTGAGATGTTTCTAGAAGTGTTATTCTGCAGATTTTCTTCAAAATATTTTGACACAATTGACCCAAGCAACCATGACCATACCCTTAGCAACATTGAAATGGCAGTATATTTTGGTTAAATAACAACATCTGGGAGGCAAGTGAGTAAACATTCAGAAAAATGTATGCAAATATCCCTAGCAACTATGACCACGCCCATAGCAACAGCCAAACGGTCATGTATTTCACAAAGATGACAATATGGAACTTGCAATCCAGACTGAGCATGCTCAGATGCAAAGGACTATGGGATTATCTGCGGTTATGGTAATATCTTATCTGGAGTAACCGATGAAATAAACCTCCCACATTGGTCAAGCTAAATATGAGTTGATCATTCGTGGTTATAAACAATGTAACAATATTGTTTACAATACTAATTGATAAGTATTTATTTCCCATGATGTAACATTCAACATGGTGGGTTTGCAAGTTCCCTATTGAACAAATATTCAAAAAATGTATGTAAATTTACCTAGCAACAAGACCATGCCCATAGCAACAGCCAAATGATCACATATATTGCAGAGTAACAACAGGGATTAATAGACAATTGAATAAACATTCTAAACATGTATGTAAATTTGCTTAGCACATAATCACATATATTGCAAAGATAACAGGAATTCATACACAAGTGAACAAAAACATTCAAAAATGTATGCAAATATATCTAGCAACATGACCACACCCATAGCAACAGCCAAATGATCGCATATATCGCAAAGATAGCAACATGGCTGGATAGGCAACTGGATTCAGCAAATGAATACCTATTGTTAGCATGGACTAGCATATGGATAAACAATTTTAAAAAACTGTACAGTTGTGCTACTGTATTTTTGAGGAATGCAATGTGCCTTTTAACAATTTTTGAAGTATAATTTTGAAAATGATGGAAACATTCTGAGTTAACATTGCAGCAAAATCTACCAGTCCAGTCTGGTCCAGCCTGAAGATTTAGCTGCCCTAGGCTGCTGGGCCTGCGTTAATTTCGAGCCCTGGCCCTCTAGTGGTTCATTTGAAATTGAATGTTTTACTTTGTCTAAAGTTCATGAATTGTATTCATTTAACATTTTTTGGATTATGAAATTTAAAGTTGGAAGCTCGACAAAAAGTCACAATACAGACACTAGTAGTTTATATCTATGTAACTTTACTGTAAGAAAAATATTGAATTGGGAAAGCAACATGGCCATAGCATAATACTATACAAGTAGGTAAAATTTATAAAATATTTTCACCGTCAGGCATACAAACAAAAAGCACAGAGTTAGCGTTCATCAATATTAATATACATGTAGATATTATAGCTTTTACAAATCTGGTTGTACATGCGTGATGCTTTTAGAATGACTCGCCAGAAATTAGTGAATTGCAATACTGCACTTCTTGCTAACATTAATTCTCTGAACTTCATGTGCGATATAATACACTGATGTAGCTAGATTGATGTAGGCTTGATGTTTCACTCGTGGGACATTATGTTTTTGAGACAGAATTAGAAATATTTCAACTCTAGACTAACAATAACAGAGACACAATAAACACAGCAGGATCCTTTGCCCAATCACATTGAACACTGATAAGCATTGCTATTCTTTCATAGTGCAGTAAAAACAGGTTTGTAATCATCATAATGAAAACATTACACATGGACTTGATGATTTTAATTGCTTCAGTTGTTTTATTTTCCAACTGATAATCAACTTGACTACTTCTGGATCCCCACTAAGTACAGCACCTATGCAATTGTTTGTTTTGCATTAGAAATTGTCTGAGGGTATGTATTAAATGTCATGTGACATGAGTGAAACACCAAGCTTACATCATATTAACTGTAAATGTCATGTTACATGAGTGAAACACCAAGCCTACATCATTTTAACTGTAAATGTCATGTTACATGAGTGAAATGCCAAGCTTACATCATTTTAACTAAATGTCATGTGACATGAGTGAAACACCAAGCTTACATCATTTTAACTGTAAATGTCATGTGACATGAGTGAAATGCCAAGTTTACATCATATTAACTAAATGTCATGTGACACGAGTGAAATGCCAAGCTTACATCATTTTAACTGTAAATGTCATGTGACATGAGTGAAATGCCAAGCTTACATCATTAGTCCCCGCGGACGAAGTCCGGAACGGGGACTTATAGATTGGGTTCCGTCTGTCCGTCCGTGCGTCCGTGCGTCCGTGTGTCCGTCCGTCCGTCCGTCCGCAGCTGTTTCTTGGAGATGCCTGGACCGATTTTTTTCAAACTTGGTACAGGGGCAACATACTATGGCATACATATGCACGTCAATTTGTTTTATGATACGATCCAATATGGCCGCCTAGCAACCATTTTGTTTGCGGATTTTCCCTGTCTAAAGCCATAACTCAGACATGCTTTAACAGATCTCATTCAAAGTTGGTATTAGGACAGTGTTCTATGACATACATGTGCAAATTCATTGTTGTCATGATACGATCCAATATGGCCGCCTAGCAGCCATTTTGTTTGTGAATTTTCATGTCCAAAGCCATAACTCAGACATGCTTGAACAGATCTCATTCAAAGTTGGTATTAGGACAGTGTTCTATGACATACATGTGCATATCAATTTTCATTGTGATACGATCCAATATGGCTGCCTGGTAGCCATTTTGTTTGTGAATTTTCATGTCCAAAGCCATAACTCAGACATGCTTGAACAGATCTCAATCAAAGTTGGTATTAGGACAGTGTTCTATGACATACATGTGTATATCCATTTTCGTCGTGATATGATCCAATATGGCTGCCTGCCAGCCATTTTGTTTGTGAATTTTCCATGTCCAAAGCCATAACTCAGACATGCTTAAACAGATCTCATTCAAAGTTGGTATTAGGACAGTGTTCTATGACATACATGTGCATATCCATTTTCGTTGTGATACGATCCAATATGGCTGCCTGGCAGCCATTTTGTTTGCGAATTTTCATGTCCAAAGCCATAACTCGGACATGCTTGAACAGATCTCATTTAAAGTTGGTATTAGGACAGTGTTCTATGACATACATGTGCATATCCATTTTCGTCGTGATACAATCCAATGTTTTTGTTTGTGAATTTTCCATGTCCAAAGCCATAACTCAGACTCCATTTTCATTATGATATGATCCCCCATACCCAACCAATCCTTTATTGTTGGAGGCATATTCCATGTCCAACAAGCACACACAACATATCTAAGTCTGTTTGTTTTAGGTTCACAAATGTTGTTGCGTGATCAGAGTAGTGATAATTCCTTAAAACCCAATTATAGCGGGGACTATGTCATTATCAATGACTTGTTTTAGCTGTAAAGTATGACAGTCTGTAAAATGTGAAAGGTTCTAGGAGTTAGATTTATAAATCTTGTCAAAAACAAATTCCTTAAGAAGTAGCTGGTTCTTTTTGCCAGCCTTTATATATATATATAACTCGGTGAGTATCAATCTGCTAAGACAGTGCTCTATACCACAGTGGCAGAGCGTAATAGTACCCCACAATGGAAGTTACACAGTTACACAGTACATTTCTTCCAAGCATAAAAAATAGGCTATATATATATATATGTTACCAGCCTCTGCCTACGAGACCAACCCAAATGAGAGTCTGGTAAAACGAGAGTTCAACTCGCCTGCACAGGAAGTAGCCTCTGGAGCAGTGCATCATGGGGAGTACTTCACATCCAACATTGCAGGCTGAATGATTTGGGTACCTTTGCTACAGATAATCACTTCCCAAGCAACTGATAATAATAATAACAAACAGGCCTCGTAAGCCTATTTTTTATGCTTGGAAGAAATGTAGTGTGTAACTTCCATTGTGGGGTACTAGTTGGAATGTGGCTTTCCCAGACTCTTATTAGGGGTGGTCTCATAGGCAGAACCTCCAGCTGTGAGAGTCTGGGTAACCAAGACTATATATAGTGAAATGCAGTAAAAGGTTTATGTGACTGATATTTGTTATAACAGATGTTGACTGCAAACCTTAAAACTTTTCTTTTTCAGTTGATCTCTGCAATTGTAACTAAAGATTGGTCAGATATTGTGAATTGTTGTGAGCTAGATAACTGGTCAGAAGCACTGGCAGCATTGATGACTTATGCTAAAGCAGAAGAATTTGGTACTTTATGTGGTAAGTCTTGTGTCTAGCAAATTGTACAGCATTAGAATGTGCAGTATGATTGAACACTGTATTCTCCACAGTGCGGTATCCAGGTATTTCAATCAAAGGTATGTTACATGTAGTCCCCTAAATATCTCAAAGATACATTAGTCCCCTAAATATCTCAAAGATACATTAGTCCCCTAAATATCTCAAAGATGTATTAGTCCCCTAAATATCTCAAAGATGTATTAGTCCCCTAAATATCTCAAAGATGTATTAGTCCCCAAAATATCTCAAAGATGTATTAGTCCCCTAAATATCTCAAAGATGTATTAGTCCCCTAAATATCTCAAAGATACATTAGTCCCCTAAATATCTCAAAGATGTATTAGTCCCCTAAATATCTCAAAGATGTATTAGTCCCCTATATCTCAAAGATACAAGTATTAAAATCATAAATTAGTCATGCCAGATATAGGAACAATGTTCTGTAGAGATTGTTGCAAAGAATAATAACAAAATGTAGATACCATGTGTCATTGAGTTTCACTTCAACTGGATTTCTTTTCACTGCTTTCACATTGGCCATACACAAACATATAGGGATCAACCTGAATGTAATGTTGAAGCAATGAATGGTTGAGAAGTACACAGCTATTTAGTCCCTGTCAGACGAAGTCCCGGACGGGGACTTATGGATTGGGTTCCGTCTGTCCATCCGTCCGTCTGTCCGTCCGCAGCCGTTTCTTGGAGATGCCTGGACCGATTTTGTTCAAACTTGGTACAGGGGCAACATACAATGGCATACATATGCACGTCAATTTGTTTCATGATGCGATCCAATATGGCCGCCTAGCAGCCATTTTGTTTGCAAATTTTCCCTGTCTAAAGCCATAACTCAAACATGCTTGAACAGATCTCATTCAGAGTTGGTACTAAGACAGTGTTCTATGACATACATGTGCATATTCGTTGTTGTTGTGATACGATCCAATATGGCCGCCTGGCAGCCATTTTGTTTGCGATTTTTCTATGTCCAAAGCCATAACTCAGACATGCTTGAACAGATCTCATTCAAAGTTGGCTTTAGGACAGTGTTCTATGACATACATGTGCATATTCATTGTTGTAGGGATACGATCCAATATGGCCACCTGGCAGCCATTTTGTTTGCGATTTTTCTATGTCCAAAGCCATAACTTAGACATGCTTGAACAGATCACATTCAAAGTTGGTATTAGGACAGTGTTCTATGACATAAATGTGCATATTCATTGTCGTTGTAATACGATACAATATGGCCACCTGGCAGCCATTTTGTTTGCGATTTTTCTATGTCCAAAGCCATAACTCAGACATGCTTGAACAGATCACATTCAAAGTTGGTATTAGGACAGTGTTCTATGACATACATGTGCATATCCATTTTCGTTGTGATACAATCCCCCATACCCGACCAATCCTTTATTGTTGTAGGCATGTTCCATGTCCAACAAGCAAACACAACATATCTAAGTCTGTTTGATTTAGGTTCACAAGTGTTGTTGCGTGATCAGAGTAGTGATAATTCCTTAAAACCCAATCATAGCGGGGACTATGTCATTCTCAATGTCTTGTTTTGAAATACATCGCTTGTGGTTGTGTCGATGTGAACCCGTACTCGCCATGTGACACGGTGGTGTTATATTTGCCTAAGTCTAGAAACGAATACGACGTGAATAGTAATACATGTAGTTTGACTGCTTTCAGAGATGACACCATGGGTTTTGGAAATAGAACAAGTTTAATCAATCATAAAACAGCCTTCACCGAATTTTGAAAAACAAAACGTGGAAGGAAAATCATTTGACGAGATCGTGTGTACATAATACATCGACGCCGTACTTCTGAACTTATGCTAAACTCGGAGTGTGGGCGATACTTCTGCGGGCACCTGATTCTGTCAGAAGCACATGCTCACGATGACAAAAATTGTCATCCATCAAACGTTTTTTTCTTCTTCTTTAAATTTATAACAATTGACAAAAATGCCGACACTCAACGTTTTACAAATACTAAAACATCTTTACGGCAGACTCTCACACTCCCCGTGTGTGTTACTCAGGAAGTTGTCGTAGAGGGCGCATCAGACTCCCCAGCAAAATGTCAATTACTCTTAGTTGGTCAAAGTTTGTGGCTGTGTTACTGCTTATTGGCAGTATGCCCTTTGCTTGTTCCGACTCCAGTGCGTCTAAATAAAAATGTATGAGTGGATTTACATAGATTTATTGATAAATTCACCTGCCGTCCTAGCCCACACAAACACCTTAATATTCACGGGATTTTTACCAAAACCTAATCAAGTCTTGCCATTACCCTACGGAATACGTCTTCAAAATTTCGTTTAAATTGAGCAAGCCATTATGTAGAAAGCGATGACACAGACAGACAGACAGACAGACAGACACACACACAGACTTCCACCCATAAGAAAGAAAAAAATGTACTCTTTAATAATTGACAAATAACACATTTTATTATTTTCATGTCTTGTAGATGCTCTTGGAAAACGTCTTGAAAGTGAGAGAGATGGTGCAATGAGTGCCAATGCCTGTTTGTGTTATATTAGTTCTGGTAATGTTGATAATTTAGTGTCATGTTGGACTAAGTTATCAGCCAATAACAGTTCACCACAAACACTACAGGTAAGGGGGGCTTTCAAAACTGTCATGTATATTTATATTATTTTGACCCATTCACATCTATTTGTTCAGGAAATACAGTGAAATATCTGTGTAATCTCTCTATCACTCTATTCACCTCTTAAAGATTTCTTTTTCACACCCCACTTGTTTTGTACACACCTCACTGTATGAATCAGTCAGGGTTTACTACAACTACATAATCAACCCAGCAGACAGTCCACATATGTATTGGAGAGCCAGAAAGACTCCAGCAAAAACCTAACTATATTTTGTGTCCTATAAAATGTAAAGCTTGTTTAAAATAATGACCACACTATGGAAAGTATAGAACACCTAGTATTTAAAATTACCAGTCATGTATTCAGTCTGTAAGGTACGCCATTACGGGGCGCCCTCAAACATCAGGCAAGGCTGTCGAGGGCAAAACGTCACGACGTATCTTACAGTCTATCATGTGTTCAGTACACTTTGAATAGTTTGTCTATGCCATTACTTGTTAAGGACCTGATTGAAAAAGTGATGATTTTGAAACGAGCTGTAGAACAGAGAAAAGGCCGTGGCAGTGAAGGAACCAGTGGAGTTTTAGCCAACAAACTTAGTCAGTATGCCAAGCTACTTGCTGCACAAGGAAGTCTTGGTACTGCCATGCAGTACTTGGGACAATCTCAAGAGGTAGGATTATTACAAGATTGTGTAGTTGTGACTATCTCGTGTCAATGTTAATATTGTGAAAGCCAAATCCATAGTATCTGTCAATAAGTATTCAAGACTAATATTGGAATCCTGTTATTTGGATTACTACTGTCTTGTCAGTGAAGCCATAAGGATTATGTAGAATCAGTCTTTTTGTTCAGGACCAACATTTTCTTTAGTTCTGCATTCTAGACAACTGTTTATTACACCCAAAATTTAATCCCAATCTGACCATGGCCTTTACATGTAAAGACAACATGTGTGCCAACAATTGTGAAGTATTCTTCCAAGGTTTCAATCCACACCAAGAGAAATGTGAATGATGGAAAATGTTTCGTTGCTGATTGCAGTTGGCATGACAGTTTGGCACTTTTACTATTCATTAATTGATTCTGAATACCTTTGTATCCCAAAAGTGCAAAAGTAGGGTGTACCAAACATGTGTATTATTTATTTAAGACACTTATCTTTTAGCTGTAGAAATGTCTTCCTAGTTGTAACTTATGATGTGTATATTTGAATGTTTACAGCAAACAATATTAGAATTACAAGATCGTCTGTACTGGGCACAAGGTAACAGTGCAGCAGGTCAGCAGGTACCACCATTCCCATTCAACAAAATACATGTCAGATCAGAACCTGTACCTGAACCAGTACAAAATGTACAACAACAACAACAACAACAACAACAACAAAAATATGAACAGGTAAGTTACAGAAATGATCGTTTGTGGTGACTTGTGATCACAGTTATAGATACAGAACATTAAGATAGCATGCATGACTTGTGATCACAGTTATAGATACAGAACATTAAGATAGCATGCATGACTTGTGATCACAGTTATAGATACAGAACATTAAGATAGTATGCATGACTTGTGATCACAGTTATAGATACAGAACATTAAGATAGTATGCATGACTTGTGATCACAGTTATAGATACAGAACATTAAGATAGTATGCATGACTTGTGATCACAGTTATAGATACAGAACATTAAGATAGTATGCATGACTTGTGATCACAGTTATAGATATAGAACATTAAGATAGTATGCATGACTTGTGATCACAGTTATAGATACAGAACATTAAGATAGTATGCATGACTTGTGATCACAGTTATAGATACAGAACATTAAGATAGTATGCATGACTTGTGATCACAGTTATAGATATAGAACATTAAGATAGTATGCATGACTTGTGATCACAGTTATAGATACAGAACATTAAGATAGTATGCATGACTTGAGATCACAGTTATAGATACAGAACATTAAGATAGTATGCATGACTTGTGATCACAGTTATAGATACAGAACATTAAGATAGCATGCATGACTTGTGATCACAGTTATAGATACAGAACATTAAGATAGTATGCATGACTTGTGATCACAGTTATAGATACAGAACATTAAGATAGCATGCATGACTTGTGATCACAGTTATAGATACAGAACATTAAGATAGCATGCATGACTTGTGATCACAGTTATAGATACAGAACATTAAGATAGTATGCATGACTTGTGATCACAGTTATAGATACAGAACATTAAGATAGCATGCATGACTTGTAATCACAGTTATAGATACAGAACATTAAGATAGTATGCATGACTTGTGATCACAGTTATAGATACAGAACATTAAGATAGTATGCATGACTTGTGATCACAGTTATAGATACAGAACATTAAGATAGCATGCATGACTTGTCATCACAGTTATATGTTGTGTTAATCACCCAGTGATCACAGTTATATGTTGTGTTAATCACCCAGGGAATTTGACTTTTGTGTATCCCTAACTTCCTTAATGTTGATAAAGAATCAATCTCAGATGTTTGGGTTATCCAATAGTAAAACTGCTTAGGTAGTGACAGTGACAATATTTTATCAAAAAAGGTGTAAATGTGGTTGTAATGTCCAATTTGATTGGTTGATATGCCAGAACTAGTTACAATGTAGTTCAAAGACATATATTGATTGGTTTATGACTGCTAATTATATGTCTAATTGACATTGTAATCCCATTTTAGAAATAAATTTAAGGAGTGAATGGCCAAGGTGTATTATCTGATGTAGTATGATTTGAATTCATGACTGATTGAATAGTGTTTTGTTTTATTTTACAGAGTGTTGGAGTTAATTCATTCCAAACAACCACTGTTTCAAGTAGTCAATATTATGCCTCACAAGTTATGTCTCAGGCACAGCAAAAATCACAACAACAATTTGCTTATCAAGATCAGATTGCTAACCAGCCTGGTGGGGCCTATGATAGCACTCCACCTACAACTGCTGAATCAGGTTCTCCAAACATTTACTCAAAACAGGGTGGCTTTGGTGGCAAGTACCCAACATACCCACAAAGTACTCAAGTGCAGAGTTATAGCTATAGTTCTCAACCCAATTACAGTCAAGCACAACCAGGCTTTCCATCATATGGACCAACACCAAGTAGTATGTTTTCTAGCACACCGAGTAGTTACAGTACCAGTACAGCGCCCTCTACCAGTCAACCTTACATGACCCCAGATCAAACTGGATACAGCCAAACAGCAGGACCCACCCCAGGGGCACCCAGTGTATCATCACAACAGCCTACTATGCCCCCTGCATCAGAAGTGGCACCAGGATGGAATGATACTCCATACATCAGATCTAGTAAAAAGGTAAAAGTTCCAGTGTTCTCCTTAGCATAGCGCAAGCATGTTGATACCGCCATGCTTGGAACGCTGGCTGCCATGCTTGGAACTCAGGCTGTCATGCTTGAAGTTTGTTGACTATGTGTTGTCTTGAGCTTGTGCAAAGCAACCATCCTATAATTTACATAGTACATAAACTGCCAATCACAACATAACAAGCGGTCGTTGACACTTAACAAGTTGATAATTATTGTTTACAACAACACTAGCATTTCACACATTTGTAGTCTTTCAATACACATGGTGGATTTGGCAGTGTCTAAGAGAGATATCCACTCTTTACCTAATAATACAAATTCAATGGTGTGAACACTGATCTTATCAAACTGAGAACACTGAGTCTGGATACATTTATTTGATTATTGAGTCTTTTGTCTGTATCTTGTATGGCAGACAGAATGGCTACACAAGATTTAGGTCACATGATATACAAAATATGGCATGAAAGCTGATGTGATTTGCTGCTGTATAATTCAAATGTCAAGTACTAAAGGGAACAGTTACATGTCATTCTATTTTACGACTTAAAAAAAAAAAAGCTGATTGACTGCCGTATTTGTTATAATAATCCATGCTGTTTACCTAATACAGACTCCATTCAAATGATTATACCCATGTTATCTAAGGAAACCGTTAATTTTTAGAACTTGACCTTTAACCTTGACTGTCATCTTCAAGGTCAAACAGCCAACACTTCTCTGTGCAGTCATATATTATCATAGTAAATTCAGTTTCCCTTTAACATTGAAATAGTTAGCTAAAGTCGATCAAAACCTTACAAGAGGCATTCAATTTATATCCAGTTTTGTTGACAATCTGGATTTGAGAAAACACCCACAATTTAGTGTGTTAATACTTTCTCTTTGCATTTTTCTTTTGCTAGAAGGCTACACCGAAACAGCCATATGTTGCCCCAGAGCCAATCACTGCCCCACTATTTGGTGTACCCCAAGAGGAAATGCCATCACCACTAGGTGTGAATCAAGATGCACCAGGTGCACCAACAGCATATGCACAGACTTCTCAGGTATATAGTCCTGTACCTGCTTACCAGGAGCATACTCCGTCAACTATACTTCCCCCGTCTGAACTTACACATCCAATCAATACACAGGTAACACTTAACACTATAGGGAGAAACACAGCAAAAGCACAGGAAAGAATGGTATCCATGACAACAACACAGAGTAAAGGCAGCGATAACAACAATGCAAGCATGTGTGGTTACCATGACAACAGTTACCATGTGGCACAAAGCATAATTATTTTGTATAACTGTTTATAGCTTATACCTGTGTTTGTATAATTATGCATTTATGTTGTGTTTGCTTACTATGATTTTAAAGAGACAAAAAAGCCAACAGGCCTTCCAACTCTTACCTATCCTTGAGTCAGGAAGGTGTGATAGCCACGTAAATGCAAATACTCCCTAGAATTCATCTTGAGACTGTTGTGTCCTGACTGACTAAGGATTGTTATGAAAGTTCTCCTGAAAACTTTCCCAAGGTTTTTATTTGTAAGCACATGTGACTGACTCTCTAGTATTTTCTCTTTTACCTATTTTCTCTCTTTTGTCCTTGGGTCA
Organism: Glandiceps talaboti; assembly: GCF_964340395.1. NCBI lineage: Eukaryota > Metazoa > Hemichordata > Enteropneusta > Spengelidae > Glandiceps > Glandiceps talaboti. The sequence goes on from NC_135570.1 coordinate 17,318,713, forward strand.
CTTTCTACATTAAATATGCCCCTAAAAGTAAATAAAAAATAACTTTGAACTCCTGGTCTAATTATATTGCTTGCCAAACCAAGTCTTGCTTGTCAACAATTATTAATACTAACCCTTCTTTCCTTTGCTTTTGCTCACTGTTTCTCTTACTCAATATTTAGTATTTCCTATATTTCTTTACATTAAAATGAAATTCACATGACCCATGAAAGGAATACCCAAAACTGTGATTTTCAAGATAAACTCAATTGATAAGACCACTGTATATAAACAATTACACTCATTGGAAAGTTGAATTCAGACAATCAACACCAAGTGTGGTATCTGATAACAGGAGATCGTAAAATAGATGTCTTGTGTTCAATCTCAGTCTAAGGTTCAATCCATTGTATTGCAAGATTGTCTATAAAAATAGTGTTTCTAGTATGGTCAACTTCACTGCGTCTAGATATCGGCATGTTGTATTTTACAACCTCCTGTTATCAGATACTACACTTGGTGTTGATTGTTTGAATTGAATTTTCCAAAGAGTGTAATTGTTTATATACAGGGGTCTTATCAATTGAGTTTATCTTGAAAATCACAGTTGTGTCTATTCCTTTCATGCTGGTTAGTTGGATTTCATTGTAACAATTATCTTGTTTGTGTTTGTCAACATTTGCAGCAAGTACCTGTGTATCCTTCAATACAAACAAGTATGGTCAGTACAAGTTGATACTCTAGTACATCTTATTTGAGTTGGTACATAGCACATATAAACTGCAATACAATGCACTATCTTATTTTTATTCACTGAGAGATTTAAATTATTTAAGAATGATTTGGTATTCTTGCATGAGTTTTACCTCATTTCTTGCATGCAGCAAATAGGGGCTTTCTCCGTAGGCAAGACTTATGGGCTCCACCTTTCGATTTTTGACAACAATTTATTCCCATTGCTTTATATATAAAAAAATATGAGTAAACTAAGGGGCCTTGTTACTACAAGTTTGAGAGGGGTAGTGACAATATTCCATTTGAATGGAAAAATGTTGGGAATAATATAATTATACATGTACAAGTTTCTGTCATGAAAAAATAGAAGACAACATTTTTAGCGCAACTGAACTGATAAGGTTCAGTAGTGCTACAGGTATGGCAAAGTATATCTGTCTGTCTGTATGTCTGTCTGTGTATGTGGAGGTGTGTGTGTGTAAACAACTTACAGTCAAATACCACTGGATCGATTGCCATGATATTTGGTTGGTATATTACCTGGGAAATTGTTCAAATCAAATGATCTTACCATCGGTGTGTGATTTGGGTAAAAAAATGTGATTTTTGGTCAAAAAATGTAAACTCCACAACTACTCGGCAGATCAATCTGAAATTTGGTGGGAACATTCTTAGGGGTGTTGAGATTAAGAAGTATTAATTACATGATGATCCCATTAGAGATATTCAAATTAGGGCTAACATTTGTGTTTTTGGTTCAAAAGCTGTAATTCCAAAACTACTGAGTAGATTAGATAGAAATTTGGTGGGAGCATTGTTAGGAGTGTTTAGATTAAGAAGTGTTCATGACATGATCCCATCAGCAGTATGCAAATTAGGTGTAATCTCAATTTTGGTCAAAAACATATCTTGAAACTGCATGGGGGTTGAAGCTTGGTGGGGATGTTTTCTGGAGGTATTATTCTGTAGTTATTGTTGAAAGTATTTCAACACAATTGGCCCTAGCAACCATGACCATGCCCTTAGCAACAGTGAAATGACAATGCATATTACAGAAATAACGGATAGTTAGGTATTAAAGCGACCAAAGGTTTTTAGTTTATGCAAATATGCCTAGCAACAGGACCATGCCCATAGCAACATCTAAATGATGGTTTATATTGCAAAGATGAAAAATGGAAAGGGTAGGCAAGTCAATAAAGAGTCCAAAAATGTATGCAAATATCCCTAGCAACAAGACCATGTCCATAGCAACATCTAAATGATGGTTTATATTGCAAAGATGAAAAATGGAAAGGGTAGGCAAGTCAATAAAGAGTCCAAAAATGTATGCAAATATCCCTAGCAACAAGACCATGTCCATAGCAACAGCCAAATACAGTTGTGCTACAATGCCATTGGTGCTATTTTTTCAGGTACTATAGCAATATATTTTTGTTTTGAGATCCCCAAATATTTCATTTTATTCTTGGGAGAACACTGGTAGAATATCCTATAAAGTATGTAGTGTAGTTCCATTTTGTAAGAATATGGTGGTGTTGAAATTAAGCAGTTTAGGTTTCTTTACGTAATAATTGCATTGGTACAATCTTCAACTCAGAGGGCATGCTATAATAGTGTAATCATTCTACTGTTCATTGTGACCACTTTGCTACTTTCATTCAAACATAGATCCTATGTGTGACCACTTTGCTACTTTCATTCAAACATAGAGTCAAAGGTGTAGGGTCTATGATTCAAATAGTTGATTCAGTAATATCTATATCATTCCTCTTTCAAATAATATAATCTATGCAAACATGTCAGTCCTACTAACATTCCAGATGTTTGGATTTGACTCTGAACTATAACAGAGCATGGTGTGTGTGTGTGTGTGTGTGTACGTGTGTGTGTGTGTGTGTGTGTGTGTGTGTGTGCGTGTGTGCGCATTGAAAGGTACTGATAACAAAGCAACTCTGATCTCTCCATATTATTCTAGATTCTAAATGTTACCTGTCTTCTCAATGTAACTGTATTTACGTATAGATTGCATATAAATAAAATGTGAACTGCACCTTGCTTCTACTTTATTCAAGAAAACTTCAACCAATTCTCAGTTAAAATCAGTTGTCACCATACAATTCTTTGAAATAGAGGTCAAAATGTTATCAAACTTAAGTACTTACACGCCTGATATGAAATGATTTTGGTACACAGTGAAATCACTTTACATGTGTTAGTCGTTGTAGAACCTGTGTGGCTCACCGTGAAATCACTTTACATGAGTGTTAGGGGTTGTAGAACTGATGTAGAATCCAGAGCTGTTATACAATATTTACAGAGAGAAATCTAACAACTTTTTATAATTGTTATTTCTTTTTGTCTTGTGTTCGTAGCCAAGTCAACCACAACCAGATCCTCCTAAAGAGAAAGCACCAATCCCATCAGAACATCAGATATTATGCAGTACTTTTGATGGTTTGACACAAAGATGTGCCTCAGCTGCTAGTAATCCAGTAAGTGTCAACTATTTATTCATACATATATTCAAAACAGCCCCCCCCCCCTCCCTATTTTGCTAATGTTTATTAAACTTGGCAGAGATATGCTAATGTATTGGACACAGCATGCTAATGAACTCCAGAAAGTATGCATTGGATATATGATACGCGTGTCAGACTAACGGAAAACGTGTCAGACTAACAGAAAACATGTCAGACTAACGGAAAACGTGTCAGACTAACAGAAAACATGTCAGACTAACAGAAAACATGTCAGACTAACGGAAAACATGTCAGACTAACAGAAAACGTGTCAGACTAACAGAAAACATGTCAGACTAACTGAAAACGTGTCAGACTAACAGAAAACATGTCAGACTAACGGAAAACGTGTCAGACTAACGGAAAACGTGTCAGACTAACGGAAAACGTGTCAGACTAACGGAAAACGTGTCAGACTAACGGAAAACATGTCAGACTAACGGAAAACACGTCAGACTAACGGAAAATGTGTCAGACTAACGGAAAACATGTCAGACTAACGGAAAACAGAGTAATGGAAAACGTGTATCAAACTAATGGAAAATAATTTCCCTTGTTTTGACATATCTTTTAATGAATCTATGATACCTGCACTTTCTTTTATTTTTGTAAGTGTGAGTGTCAAGAATCTTTATCATACCCTGCAAGTGTCAAAATACTGTATGAAATTTTGTGAAAGTGATATTAACAACAGTATTTTTTCTCTCTCCGTAGCAAATAAAGCGCAAATTAGATGATGTAAATAAAAGATTGAATGCCCTATATGATAAACTTAGAGAAAATGCTGTAAGTATACATACCTCATTTACTAATTTACAATGAATGAGAACTAATGTAAGTATACAGACTTTATTAATTTACAATGAATGAGAACTAATGTAAGTATACAGACTTTATTAATTTACAATAAATGAGAACTAATGTAAGTATACAGACTTTATTAATTTACAATGAATGAGAACTAATGTAAGTATACAGAATGTATTAATTTACAATAAATGAGAACTAATGTAAGTATACAGACTTTATTAATTTACAATGAATGAGAACTAATGTAAGTATACAGACTTTATTAATTTACAATAAATGAGAACTAATGTAAGTATACAGACTTTATTAATTTACAATAAATGAGAACTAATGTAAGTATACAGACTTTATTAATTTACAATAAATGAGAACTAATGTAAGTATACAGACTTTATTAATTTACAATGAATGAGAACTAATGTAAGTATACAGACCTTATTAATTTACAATGAATGAGAACTAATGTAAGTATACAGACTTTATTAATTTACAATAAATGAGAACTAATGTAAGTATACAGACTTTATTAATTTACAATAAATGAGAACTAATGTAAGTATACAGACTTTATTAATTTACAATAAATGAGAACTAATGTAAGTATACAGACTTTATTAATTTACAATAAATGAGAACTAATGTAAGTATACAGACTTTATTAATTTACAATAAATGAGAACTAATGTAAGTATACAGACTTTATTAATTTACAATAAATTAGAACTAATGTAAGTATACAGACTTTATTAATTTACAATAAATGAGAACTAATGTAAGTATACAGACTTTATTAATTTAGAATGAGTGAGAACCAAAACAGATTGATTTTTTAGTTACTTTAGCACTTCAGAGTTTGATTCAAATTTTATATCTTTCTTCCTATTGCTCAACAAATATTTCACAAGATTTAGTTCATTGACAGAAACATTCAGTTTCCATTTAAATCTCTTTCCTTAGGCAAAAAAAATTGTGTTTCCAATAACTCAACTGACCCTAGTTTAAGCCTGAACATTTCTTTAAACATTTAAAACAAAAACATAAGAAATTCTGTCTTCTTGACCTTCATGCACATCTGTTTTTTTCTTTCCCTGTCTGTACATATTTCATCACAGAAGGGGTATTCTGACCAATATTTTGTTTGTTTTTGGGTTGAAGCAATATTTTTCCAAAATGAAAATAATCAGAAAGATAAAATAAAATAAAATAAACTAAAATAAAATCCCGACCTACCTCCCCTATTTTCTGAGGCCATGTTATCAGAAACACAATTGTTATTTTTTTCGCCTTACAGGAAAAGTTGATTATCAATAGTATACCTATTGTGCATCATATCTAAACCATGTCTTATTTTTTTAACCTAAATGTTGACAAATTTTCAAGAACATAATCACTTTCTATTTTTCTTTCTATTAAATAATTTTGTCTTGTTTTAAGATTATGTATCTGTTCTTATCCAAAGTGATCAGAGTTTGTCAGATACAACGTATCTGTCCTTATCCAAAGTGATCAGAGTTTGTCAGATACAACATATCTGTCCTTATCCAAAGTGATCAGAGTTTGTCAGATACAACATATCTGTTCTTATCCAAAGTGATCAGAGTTTGTCAGATACAACATATCTGTTCTTATCCAAAGTGATCAGAGTTTGTCAGATACAACATATCTGTCCTTATCCAAAGTGATCAGAGTTTGTCAGATACAACATATCTGTTCTTATCCAAAGTGATCAGAGTTTGTCAGATACAACATATCTGTTCTTATCCAAAGTGATCAGAGTTTGTCAGATACAACATATCTGTTCTTATCCAAAGTGATCAGAGTTTGTCAGATACAACATATCTGTTCTTATCCAAAGTGATCAGAGTTTGTCAGATACAACGTATCTGTTCTTATCCAAAGTGATCAGAGTTTGTCAGATACAACATATCTGGCCTTATCCAAAGTGATCAGAGTTTGTCAGATACAACATATCTGTTCTTATCCAAAGTGATCAGAGTTTGTCAGATACAACATATCTGTTCTTATCCAAAGTGATCAGAGTTTGACAGACACAGCGTATCTGTTCTTATCCAAAGTGATCAGAGTTTGTCAGATACAACAAACAAAGTTTCATATCCTGAAAGAAGTGTATAAAAACAGAAAATATTGAATGTATACAGCAAAGTGTTTATTGATGTGTTTTTATTGTACACTGGTGTAAACCCTAAAGGTTTTACAACATTTAGGAAAAAGATTCTTGCACAAAAAGCATATTTTTTATTTTAAAATGTTTGGGTTTTTTGCAAACGTGTGATGTATGATATATGCAATACAATCAAAATTATATTTGCAAATAACTGAATCATAAACTTTTGGTGGGAAAAATAAAAAAATATATTAAAAGTACCACAATTTTATATGAAGTGGTATGGTCACTAACATATTTTCCATGTTTTTCCTTTTGTTACAGTTATCTCCAAATATTATTGCAGGACTTCATGAAATTTCACAAGCTATCATAAATTATAACTACCAGCATGGTCTTGGCGTCCACCAACAAATAGTAGCAACTAGTAATTTCTCAGAAATTGGCACTTTTATGCCAGGATTAAAGGTCCTAATGCAAGTTGCAACCCAACTTAGAGTGTAGGCTGTATTGTTTGTAGCTTTTCTTACCTATTACCATACAGACAAGTAACACACAGATTGGTAACGGCTATTGTTCTATTACCATACAGACAAGTAACACACAGATTGGTAACGGCTATTGTTCTATTACCATACAGACAAGTAACACACAGATTGGTAACAGCTATTGTTCAAGGTGTTAATTTGGGAATTAACAGCTCAATCCTTGCCTTGGGTATGCTACAAGGGTCTCTTGTGCTTTCAATGTTACACCGAAAGCTACCGAAGTCCCGCTTCGGTTACTATCGGGTTTTTGTTGTTTAAACAACACTGCATCATCGGTACGGGTCAAAGGTCCGATAACGTCATTTGATTTAAAAATGCAGAAATATGGAATTAGTTGCACATTGTATGACAAAATCAGACAATAGGGCAAGTTGTGTTCTATGGCTCAGAAAAGTACATACGTCATTCTATTGTCATAACAATTTTGATGTTTACATGTGATGAGGGTCTATGCACATATGCATTCATCACCCATGGCAAAATACACACACAAGCTGTTACCGGCTTCCCTGATCAATTTACCTGAGCAGATCTCCCGGCCCCACCGGTGTGACCATGATCAAAGTGACACTGTACAACAGAAAATGTACAAAATGCTTTGAAAATGATGTTTTAACTAATAAAGAAGGCAAGCTAGCTTCACATCATAAAAGATCTTCAGTATGATGGTAATTTTTCTTGGCAAAGAATGCCTCATCTGATTGTACGTTTTGCTTTCCAGCATGGTACTGAGAGTTGATTGTTTTTATTTTGATTCATAACATGCATGTACCTCTGTCACAATCAACGTAAAAAGACCTACCTGGAAAATTGCCTCAATCATTCCAAACACAGGTTTATGTATATAGTGTCGGTCAACAACATGAGATGTTATTTACATGTCAACAATAATTGATCTGAGTCGGCTTGTAAGTCATCTATTACATTTGATGATTCTGCCAGTAGAATAGCAAACTTTCCCATCGAAATATGCATAGTATTGCATGGTTTGCTGATTTATGCGAGACTATATTGAATTCGGGCAGATTCACACTTGGAAAGTTATTTCCATGACAATAGAGTAATGTTTACTCGAGGCTATGTTCGGACAATGGGAGAGGGCCCATTTCCTATCTGTGTGTTACTTGTTTGTGATTACCCTAATACATGTATTGGTATGACCCCCCATTGTTAATCTCCAATGGATCATTACATTGTACAGACTATAGGGAGGGGTAGGGGTGAACACTGTAAGTCAAGTCAAGGTAAATATTGATATTGTATGTTTTTTCAACTTGTAGCTGAGATATGTTTTATCCAATTTTTACTCTACTGTTCATGTAATACACTTTACTTGTGGCCATGTTAGCTATTAGCTGGAATTGGATGCTATGTCCTATTCTACCCAAAAGTGTTTTTTTTTTATAAGTTGTAAAGAATTGTACTGAAAGTCAAACAAAATGCCAGTCTCGAGTGTTTTACAGAATGGCATTTCATTTATATACTTGAACTTTGACCTTTTCCCCTAGAGCAGCGCCCTTTGACCTTTGCCCTTTCACCAGTATGAACCGCAATGAAATGAAACCTGTAAAGGTCAATTCAGGGTCAAGGCCTTCCCAAAAGTACAAAATTAAAAGGTCTTGACTGAATGAAATATGTAATAGTTATAATAAATTCTGTTTGAATGTCTCAGACTCAACATTTCCCTTCATTTCTTGGATTCAACTCTGATATAGATCTGTAATTGTAAAATGTCTTTATAGTAGTCCTTCATATCACACTAAAAAACTAATTGTATCATATCGAAATGAGTACTAGATGTGTATGTATTTCTACAAAATCAATCTTCTGTTCTTTAGTTGTCAAATCTTGTACACAATGACGAAAAGAGAAACCTGTATAATTGAAAGATTTGCTGTTTAGGTGTACTTGTATATGTTTTTATAAATGCATAAATGTTGAGTGCTTCCATAAAACACAATTTTTCATTGATTATTGTTTTTCAACAGGACTGGAAATTGTTAGGTTGGCAGGTTTTCTTGTCACTAAAATGTACAAAGGTACACCTACTGAGACTTTCCTACCAGCTATACTGGTACCAAGCTTTCTTAATAATCATTTGCATATTGACGAAACTGAACACAGATCTAGGAATATATACATGTTAAAGGGGCACAAGCTAACGCCTACATTATATACTGTTATCACTCAAGCACATGCACACTTAGCTATTACTTGCTGTAAGCAGAGTTCAAACCTGTATTTAAGAATAATACATGTTAATATGTTAAATGATTGGAGAACACAATTTATTGTATGTATACTAAATTATCAAGGGGTTGTTATTATGCTATGAATTGTACTAACAATGGCAAAATATGATTTTAATACCATGAAAGGCGTGTATCAATACTAGTATAGTTTAATTATTGTTGTATGTTAGTATTTTCACTCAAGTCAAAAAGATTATAAACTCAACTTGTGTCACTTTAAGCCCATAGAGATAACATAAACAGGAAGTCTGATATTATGAGGTTATTACCCAATATCACTTCTCTGTTTGTCATATTGTCATTCGTGCTGTTTCAGCATCATGACACGAGAATCATTCAGATATGGATATTTTTGTCAGAATTTCCCTGTTTTTAAAGATGTCTTAGTTTTGTGGTCATATGCGATAACACCAATGTCGAACATTGACCACCGTTTTTGATGACGTTTAATGTCAATATCATGACGCTGTATGTCCTATATCAGAAAGTGATATTTGGCTTTAAACATCATCAAGAATGATTGATCTGGACATAGGTATATGATAACATGTGTTCCTACACTGGGCTGGATATGAGACTTCTCAACACTTAGCAATATTTACAGCATGTGTACTGTCATTTAAGAATTCATTTTTATTGAAAAGAATTTTAAAAGACAGTACATTTGAATAATTTGTTATTTTTGTTCACCAAACACTTGTGAGACATATTAATGCCATGTAGAATTTGAGAAGCCAAGAGAAAGGACAACTAAAGTTTGAGTCTGTCAGATCACAAAGATGTTGGAGTGTAACTTACTGTGTGTTTTTATGGGAGTCTCAACCAGCCATATTTTATGCTGTAAATTCATTTCAGTGTGAAATATTGAAATATCACTTAAGAGTCTTAAATAGAGTAGTGCTTCAAGCAGAAAGGAGACTTGAATTTATTCAATGTAAACTTGGAAACTGACTTTTGTATCTTCATAATATCTTCAGATTTGAAATTTAAATAATTCCTTGTTATGTATACTAAGAATTTAAGTGTGGTTTTACATATTTATTTTGGCATGGTTGAGACAACCAATGACAACACAGATTGGATTGTTTACCTAAACTTTCATTTGCATAAATCCTTTTTATATGAGATAAATGTGGCAAAAGAAGGAAAATGTATGCAATGCCAATGATAGTTATCAGTGAATTGTCCAGGAGTTAACTGGCCCAGCTAAATTGCATGTTTGCTTCAACATGTTGCTGTGGTACTCAAGCAACTTAGGAGTTTTTAAAGGTTCCACTCAACAGTATTGGTGCTGTGTACATGATGTTTGTTTTGTTTCAAGATATGGTAAACCCTCCTTTAAACTACACCTCTTTATCTGCATTCCTACAGCTGGCTGGAATATTTCAAACATACAAATTGTTGTCAGCTTGTAATCTTAGCCTACCTTTGGTCAGTGCAAGTGGATCATGTAGTCTTATCATAAATAATGTGTTCTTCATTTAGATTATTGTCATACTAGGATAGTGCTTATAAAGGAACTACAATTTTTAACATAATTGAGAAATAAACTATCTTTATATAACAGATGTTTATTTTTTTCTGTGTGTGTGTGTGTGTGTGTGTGTGTGTGTGTGTGTGTGTGTAATGCATGTATGTGTGTATGTGTATGTGTGTGTGTTTTTGTGAAGATATGTTTGTCTGTGTCAACCCTATCGAACATTACTCCTATATGCAGCTCATGTTACATAGTGTAAAGCCAACTCCCATAGACGGCTATACGGGGAGAGTCCGCACGAAAGGGGTCATTTTGTTATGCTGGTTGGTATCAGAAAGGGTATACTTTTCATGAAGTGTTGGTATCAGAAAGGGTCTGTAAATTAGACTATGCAATCTGGAAGCGTTTCAACCTGTTTTTCTTCCTTGAAAACTTCTCTCGTCGCTCATGCCACTTCAGATCTAGGGCCACCTCCCCTGAAAACCCTTGGTTTTAGTCACGTACAGCATGCAATATTCCTGCAACCATAACCAGACTGAGCTCGAGCGTGTCTCCAGCAACTTGAATGGTATAATGTGAAAACGTCCAAAAATCCAAGAACCGGACCATAATGATAATTATCAACATATAGATGATGATGGGGTTATCAGATTTGTAGTGCCACCATCAACACAAGACAACAGACTGAGTGCTAGTGGACTGAGACGGTTACGGCGAACAAGGACAGTTCGACCAGTACGTAGCCTGTGTGTGTGTGTGGTGGGGGGGGGGGGGGGGGCAAGGGGGCAGGCTGCCCCCCCCCCCCTGAGATTTTGGAAAAAAGAAAGAAAAAAAGTTACTTTTTGAATACATAGTGATGCTATTAAAATCGTCATTTATGTGACGATTCCTAGCATGCACGATTTAAATGGATAGTTCACTAAAGTGACTGTACACTGACTCCTGGCTAATATGTATCTTATATCGCTATTGTACGCTGGCTTAACTTTGAATAAAAATGTGTCCAGTTCAAAATTGTAACTTTTTGCAGCAAATTAAAAATTCTTTGTGCGGGAAAGTACAAAAGAAGTGCGCACATGCACTATGCATTTTTCGCGAGTAACAGTAGTTTTGAAAGTCTCCTTCATTTGAAGATAGCAAGTCGCAATTATAGTGTCAGCGAGTGAAACTCGTTCAACGTGAGGTCGCTTGCTATGCTGCATGCAGTGACTCCGAAGATGCGCTCGATCTCATTTACATCTTGTTCCTTATATTAAAACATTTCATACTCATAAAACGGCAGATCTCTTTTTGGAATATTTGGTGGCCCTGAAAAACTATTTAACTAGGTACGCAGTTTAAGATCCACTATTTGAAGATATTTCTTTCAATAATTGTGTTCGACGTTGTCTTTGGTTAAAATGTTGTTTGATATAATCATCTCATTGCACACTGACACTAGCGTTAATATTCCGCAATTCATTTAGAAGCGACAATTTGTTATGGAAAGAATGGCTCTCAGGAAACAGAGCTGTACCTTCGACATCAAAATCCAAACTTCAATTGCCATTATAATGATAATGGCAAGGAGAATTCACTGAGTTCACCTTGGGTTCCGACATAAACGAGGCCATAACAGTTTTGGAAGTTGGGTAAAGAAAATGATTATTTTGTTGTGTTACTTATTTGAGAAAGCACCATCCATATTTTTTTTTACTTTGAATGCGACATCTTTTCGTCTGTGGTGTGTGTGTGTGTGTGTGTGTGTGTGTGTGTCTGTGGTGTGTGTGTCTGTGGTGTGTGTGTGTGTGTGTGTGTGTCTGTGGTGTGTGTGTGTGTGTGTGTGTGTGTGTGTGTGTGTGTGTGTGTGTGTGTAATAAACAACTTAAACATCTTTGAAAGATACGACATTAGGCCAGAAAAAATGAAAAGGCTGTTCAAACTACCCATATATTTTTTTCTGGCGATGGGCAATATATCCTCATGCGGGCTTCGCATTTTTTTCAAAATTAAGGACATTTCTTTATATTTTCTGAATAGTACATGTAACAATATACATTTGAGTCTATTCCAAATTATATAATATCTTATACAGTGGTTTACTTGGCTCTGATGTTGCATACAAGCATGAATTGAGATTAAATATCCAATGTGCACTAAAAAGAATTGAACAAAAGTTTACGACCATTTGGCCATCACCAGTCTGAAAGTCTTGAAATGTTTTGCTCTTTATTCGGGATTTTTTGGAACCAAATTAAACTTCAGGAGAAGTCATTTACCATGTGCACATCCGCATAATATCGTTCAGCTTTGCCACAAAATACACTTCCAGATAATATGTCATGCATAGCATAATTGTTTCAATTCTGGTATTTTATTATCTCTATGGTTTGATATTCTATGCCTCTAAATGGCCTCCTACACTGTCTTATTTTCAATTTTTTTTTCATCTTTGGAGTTGTCTTCTTCCAATGCATCATTGTACCATATAATTTTATATCTCCATTGTAGTGTAGGTGACAGAAGCCTGAGAAGGGGTGGCTAAAATAATGCTTGAGATTCAATTAGCGGGGCTTAACATTTTTTGAGAAGAGAGGGTGAGAGGAACTGAACATTTGTTTGCAGACAAATTGCATGAGTGTTCCGTGTCTTACCTGTAACAGCTCAATGAGATAGGTTGTAGAGAGTGTTCCGTGTCTTAACTGTAACAGCTCAATGAGATAGGTTGTAGAGAGTGTTCCGTGTCTTAACTGTAACAGCTCAATGAGATAGGTTGTAGAGAGTGTTCCATCTTAGCTGTAACAGCTCAATGAGATAGGTTGTAGAGAGTGTAACGTGTCTTAACTGTAACAGCTCAATGAGATAGGTTGTAGAGAGTGTTCCATCTTAGCTGTAACAGCTCAATGAGATAGGTTGTAGAGAGTGTAACGTGTCTTAACTGTAACAGCTCAATGAGATAGGTTGTAGAGAGTGTTCCATCTTAGCTGTAACAGCTCAATGAGATAGGTTGTAGAGAGTGTTCCATCTTAGCTGTAACAGCTCAATGAGATAGGTTGTAGAGAGTGTAACGTGTCTTAACTGTAACAGCTCAATGAGATAGGTTGTAGAGAGTGTTCCATCTTAGCTGTAACAGCTCAATGAGATAGGTTGTAGAGAGTGTTCCCTGTCTTAGCTGTAACAGGTCAATGAGATAGGTTGGAGAGAGTGTAACGTGTCTTAGCTGTAACAGCTCAATGAGATAGGTTGGAGAGAGTGTAACGTGTCTTAACTGTAACAGCTCAATGAGATAGGTTGTAGAGAGTGTAACGTGTCTTAGCTGTAACAGCTCAATGAGATAGGTTGTAGAGAGTGTTCCATCTTAGCTGTAACAGCTCAATGAGATAGGTGGTAGAGAGTGTTCCGTGTCTTAACTGTAACAGCTCAATGAGATATGTTGTAGAGATTGTTCCTTGTCTTAACTGTAACAGCTCAATGAGATAGGTTGTAGAGAGTGTTCCTTGTCTTAGCTGTAACAGCTCAATGAGCTGGGTTGTAGAGAGTGTTCTGTGTCTTAACTGTAACAGCTCAATGAGATAGGTTGTAGAGAGTGTTCCGTGTCATAACTGTAACAGCTCAATGAGATAGGTTGTAGAGAGTGTTCTGTGTCTTAACTGTAACAGCTCACTGAGATAGGTTGTAGAGAGTGTACCGTGTCTTAGCTGTAACAGCTCAATGAGATAGGTTGTAGAGAGTGTTCCGTATCTTAACTGTAACAGCTCAATGAGATAGGTTGTAGAGAGTGTTCCTTGTCTTAGCTGTAACAGCTCAATGAGATAGGTTGTAGAGAGTGTACCGTGTCTTAACTGTAACAGCTCAATGAGATAGGTTGTAGAGAGTGTTCTGTGTCTTAACTGTAACAGCTCAATGAGATAGGTTGTATAGAGTGTTCCGTGTCTTAACTGTAACAGCTCAATGAGAGAGGTTGTAGAGAGTGTTCCGTGTCTTAACTGTAACAGCTCAATGAGATAGGTTGTAGAGAGTGTTCCGTGTCTTAACTGTAACAGCTCAATGAGAGAGGTTGTAGAGAGTGTTCCGTGTCTTAGCTGTAACAGCTCAATGAGATAGGTTGTAGAGAGTGTTCCGTGTCTTAGCTGTAACAGCTCAACAACATAGGTTGTAGAGAGTGTAACGTGTCTTAACTGTAACAGCTCAATGAGAGAGGTTGTAGAGCGTGTTCTGTGTCTTAACTGTAACAGCTCAAAGAGATAGGTTGTAGAGTGTTCCGTGTCTTAGCTGTAACAGCTCAATGAGATAGGTTGTAGAGTGTTCCCTGACTTAACTGTAACAGCTCAATGAGATAGGTTTTAGAGAGTGTACCGTGTCTTAACTGTAACAGCTCAATGAGATAGGTGGTAGAGAGTGTTCCGTGTCTTAGCTGTAACAGCTCAATGAGATAGGTTGTAGAGAGCGTTCCTTGTCTTAGCTGTAACAGCTCAATGAGATAGGTTGTAGAGAGTGTACCATGTCTTAGCTGTAACAGCTCAATGAGATAGGTTGTAGAGAGTGTTCCGTGTCTTAACTGTAACAGCTCAATGATATAGGTTGTAGTGAGTGTTCCGTGTCTTAGCTGTAACAGCTCAATGAGATAGGTTGTAGAAAGTGTTCTATGTCTTAACTGTAACAGCTCAGTGAGATAGGTTGTAGAGAGTGTTCCATGTCTTAACTGTAAGAGCTCAATGAGATAGGTTGTAGAGAGTGTTCTGTGTCTTAGCTGCAACAGCTCAATGAGATAAGTTGTAGAGTGTTCACTGTCTTAACTGTAACAGCTCAATGAGATAGGTTGTAAAGAGTGTTCTGTTACTTAACTGCAACAGGTCAATGAGATAGGTTGTAGAGAGTGTTCCGTGTCTTAGATGTAACAGCTCAATGAGATAGGTTGTAGTGAGTGTTCTGTGTCTTAACTGTAACAGCTCAATGAGAGAGGTTGTAGAGAGTGTTCCGTGGCTTAACTGTAACAGCTTAATGAGATAGGTTGTAGAGAGTGTTCCCTGACTTAACTGTAACAGCTCAATGAGATAGGTTGTAGAGAGTGTACCATGTCTGAGCTGTAACAGCTCAATGAGATAGGTTGTAGAGAGTGTTCTGTTACTTAACTGTAACAGCTCAATGAGATAGGTGGTAGAGAGTGTTCCGTGTCTTAGCTGTAACAGCTCAATGAGATAGGTGGTAGAGTGTTCCGTGTCTTAACTGTAACAGCTCAATGAGAGAGGTTGTAGAGAGTGTTCCCTGTCTTAACTGTAACAGCTCAATGAGATAGGTTGTAGAGAGTGTTCCATGCCTTAACTGTAACAGCTCAATGAGATAGGTTGTAGAGAGTGTTCCCTGTGTTAACTGTAACAGCTCAATGAGATAGGTTGTAGAGAGTGTTCTGTGTCTTAGCTGTAACAGCTCAATGAGATAGGTTGTAGAGAGTGTTCTGTGTCTTAACTGTAACAGCTCAATGAGATAGGTTGTAGAGAGTGTTCTGTGTCTTAACTGTAACAGCTCAATGAGATAGGTTGTAGAGAGTGTTCCCTGTGTTAACTGTAACAGCTCAATGAGATAGGTTGTAGAGAGTGTTCTGTGTCTTAGCTGTAACAGCTCAATGAGATAGGTTGTAGAGAGTGTTCTGTGTCTTAACTGTAATGGCCACTTGGATGCTTTATCACAATTTTAGCAGATATTAATTGTGTCTAGATTTGCACCATCAATATACTTACTGCCATTTGAAGATTTATTAAAGTCATGTAGATCAAAGTCAAACTAACTTTAACTATAATGAATCCGAGAGTTAGTTGAAACTCAATCAAGAAATGAGAAACTGAATCAAGTTACAAAATGCATTTTATTTATACTAATTACAGACTACAAATGATAAAATAATCTCTGTTTCATTCTAATTTGGACTATAAATGATAAAATACTCTCTGTTTGATTCTATTTTGGGAATGTTTCAATAATAGTCACACACGTTAAAGAAGACAATATTTAAATAAAAAAGTTTCTAATTTAAGCATTGATCACTTGATGCTTTCCAATTCATTTTGAATTGTGTCAGTCATATAATCTGAATTAAAAATTAAACATTTAGTGACATAAATTAAATCTTAATATTCTATGTCTACAGCTCAGAAATTCATTTTTTAGAAGCGTAGGGACTGTCTTAGAGTAGTGTATAGGCTTATCAAGAGTTTATTCACAGGGTGATGTTTTAGAAGTTACTGTGAGGTAGTTCATATTAGGTGGAAGGGGGTGGAGTACTTTTGAGGATCAGTTCATGAGGGTTAAAACATATTGGGGGCAGGAGTTTTGGACATTAGTGCATCGGGAAGGAGGGGTAACAACATTCTAATGCATTTGATAAAGTTAATTTTCACAACCCAACAATACCAAAGTAAAGCATTTTCTGTATATACCACAATTGTTTATATCATCCATATAAAGTTTAAAAGTATATTGTGTCATTTGCTAATTGAGCACATTAGAAAGGCCACATGCTAGGCTTGTAAATAAACCAATTGAAACAGTACACTTTTACACTTGATATGAATACTATAAACAAGTGTAGCACACAGAGAAAGTGCTTTACTTCAGTGTTACTAGTTGTACTTGATACCAATATTGATTTCTTCACTGAAATGTTTTGATCTTATTGAACACATACAGTAAGCCATGACAGTCAGAAAGCAAAATAGCTACTGCAACCATATCCCTCACTTGTTGCTTTTTGGATACAGGAAAATCTTCATAATATATTTCCTGGTAGTCCCTCCAGAAAGGGTTTTAAAAGTAAAACTATTTGACTTGTAATTTTATTTCACTTCACTTCACACTTCTGGTGTAGTCTAATATTTGGAAAAATCTTAATCAAGTAATATATTCTTTCAAAACAAAGAATACTTTCATTCTAAGGATTATTTTCTTGGTAAAATCTTTATTTCCCTGGTAAAGTCTTTGGTTTGCAGTTTTTTTTTCAGTGAAATTATACAAGTATTAGACTAAAATGTGAATTTTATCCAATCAAACTGATTGGCTGATATAGCATTGTGTCTGCATGAGGAACCAATCAGAACCAATCGACCAAAAGAACTTGCCAAGACCTTTATGTTGATTGGCTGGTGAAGTATATGTTGACTAACACATTTTATAAGTATCAACTTGAAGGTCAGAATATCACCATATGTTTTGAATAGAACATCTGTACACAAAACAATCAGTTCCTATCTGTGCATGAACATCTGCAGATAAGTTAAAGCATTCATATTCATTGGCTCCTGGAATATAGAATGACCCTCAATGACCAATCAAAGTCTTTATTAGTACATATCAATTGATTGGCTATTGTAAAATAGTATGACAATCAGAGCCTATCAACACAAAGGTATCTGCTGATTAAAATTTGACATTTCTTTTGATTGATTGGTATGGTTTCCCATCAGTCAATCATGATTGGTTGAGATAGTGGTACAGGTGACAGTCTGTATGTCAGCTGCAAAATATCTGGATGGAAATTTGTTTTAAGATAACCACACTAAATTTACATTGCATTACAAAAACATCTGTGAAACTAAACCATACCAATGTGACATTCATACATCTAGCAGTACATTCTGTGCATTCTTAAAGTATACCTTGTGGTTAAAACATAGCATTGAAAATATAAAGATGTATATTTAGTGAAATTAACGTGTATGTCTTAATCAAAAAAAGTTCTCTTTATTTTTATTTTTTGACACCACTTATGGTGTCCAACACCTATGTGGATTAATGTAAAAAATGATATATTTTGGACTAACACGACTAAATATAAGTTTAAGCTGGTCTTTAAGTACAGGACTCGAAAACTGAAGAAATTGGACAACTCTGAAGAAGAGCTTGCCATGCATAGCGCAAACACAGCATACATGTCCTGCATGTCAGCAATTTCAATCAGATAAAGTATCTGAAAGGAGCAAAACTTGTAGAGGCAGGCTAAACCTAAATATATTGTGGTATTGATCTATTTTGGGTATCAATATAGAGATAGCACAAAGTGAAAGTAATGGTTTGTAAATTGTCAGCTATCTGGTAATTGCATCATACGTTTCATTTCACTGAAGACTTGTTTAAAAACATCAGTTGATTACAACAGCAAGTTATGCATAGTTTTCATCTTCACAATTATTACCTACAGTGGTTTGCATAGTTTGGTATTTGAGAATTTTTAAATTCACAAATGGAAAATATTCAGTCAATTTGAGGAGAAGACAAAAAAGAAAAGACAACTGGCCATCAAAGAACAACTCTAAGTGAAGGCAGTACAGTGCAATATGACCATATATGGTATATCGCAAACATATGACCATATATGGTATATTGCAAACATATGACCATATATGGTATATAACAACAGTATGACAATATATGGTATATCACAATAATATGATCATATATGGTACACTGGGACATGACCATATATAGTATATCACACCAATAATATGACCATATATGGCACATTAGATCAACAAAATAGCCATATATAGCATGTTGTTAATGCAGTACACTATGACCGTAAATTAGTATTCACAACAACAATATTGCCATATACTACACCAAGACTATGACCAAATATATAGCATTGTTTACTGACAATATGATGTACTTTCCAAAACAGTTTACTTGTGAATTAAGTTCTGCATACAGAAACCTCAATCTAACATATAAAGAAAATAGAAAAACTATAAAATCTTTTTTAAATGAAGTGATTTTAAGACAGACTCATTAAATTCCAGACCTATTAACATGCAAGTGACACAAATAAACAAGATTTATATGTTGTCTTTGTGCAAGTTGTACATATTTCTTTAGTTGTGCTTTGGTAATGAAAAGTCACACAATATGGTAATTGGGTACAGTATTTAAGACAAAATTAACATGACTGTAAAGTCACACAATATGGTAATTAGGTACAGTATTTAAGACAAGATTAACATGACTGTAAAGTCACACAATATGGTAATTAGGTACAGTATTTAAGACAAGATTAACATGACTGTAAAGTCACACAATATGGTAATTAGGTACAGTATTTAAGACAAGATTAACATGACTGTAAAGTCACACAATATGGTAATTAGGTACAGTATTTAAGACAGGGTTTACATGTACACTGTTTATTACGGTTCAAAACTCTCTTGCAAAATTAGAACCCCACCTTCATCATGACACTGTCTTACCACACACTCGTCACCAACAACTTACCAAGCATCTCAACTTACCAAGCATCTAGTATATTTTCTAAATTATAGATATTCGATTATTTCATAATCAAGTCAACTAGCCATTCATTCATGACAATCCATCTCAATACTTTGTTTCTCATGGTGTAAGAGAATTATAAACTTGCTTTTAAACATTGCCCTTGAAAATACAGGTTACATTTCAAATGACAAGTGCTTTGAATGCTTAAGAACTAAAACTTTATTTAGAACGGCTAATTTATGTTATTTATGGACTTAAAAAGGAAAGACTTTGATAAAACAAAAAATTCATTTCAAATAGCTATAATGGTGTTGCCAGTGAAGAATGTTTTACTCTAAGAAAGTGTCATTTTACCTTGTATTTGTGATGGTCAAAAGATATCATGGTGGGATTTCTTAGACAAGTTATTCTCAGAGACATAAGATATCATATCAAATGGCCAAGTGATGGTTGCTAGTGAAGATGGTTTGATACTTGGATGTACTATCTGGTATGTTTTCACTAACTAACGTAATGATAGCTGTAGTGATGTGATACAGACTTGTCTTACTTTCACTGCACATATACTAAACAGCAGTAATTACACCTGTGGCATCCTTTAGTTTAATTGCACTGTACTCTGCAGAGAAACCTTTCTTATCAATAGAATCATCTGAAACAAACTTCAAATTGAGGTAATTTCCTGTTGATGTGATGTCATCTGGCACCTATAAAGTGAAAGATAAAAATTCTTTAATCAAGTTAACAAAAACACACTGATATTGGGCCAACTTGCACCTCATAATATGGGGTAGGCACTTGAATGGTATCTCAATGTACTAAAGTTTTTGAGTCATGCAGTAAATACTGATATTTTGTCACAAATGTGGTCAAATTTAAAACATTGTGACATGCATATGGCCCCTATACTAAGTACATCACCTTTTTAGCAGGTTTGAATGAAATCAGCCATTACCTATCAGCGATATGGAACCCATTGTAATAGCTAGGTGTAAGCTTTGAAGGCTTAAAACTGATTGACTTTGAAAGTTGCAGCAAGAATGGTTACATATTGTCTCAGACCACTAGACTAGAAATGCGGCTTTTCACTTGATGTGATGATGTCATGTATTTGCTGTAGCGATAATCTTTTAATCCTAATTAGGGGCCATTGCTTATGTATGAAATTGCGATGTTATGTTTCATCACATAAAGTAACGTGATATTTGGGCCTGAGTAACTGCAATAATTGTAGCGTTTGATGTGATTTTGAAGACTTTTTCTTCTGTGTTTGTACTTTTTTTCATTCCGATGTTTAACTGGAAGCAAAGCTACAATTCCTGCATTAAACGTAAACGTAAATAGATGGAAGCCATTCAGATCTGAATCGCAAAGTTGGGTGATCGAGCGACTGTGATTAGGTGGGTTATTCTGCTAAATTACGTCTTGCCTGCCAAAAATTCAGACATTTCCTAATGCAAACATTAATTACGAAGCCTTCAAGACCCAAGAAGTGTTCAGAGGCACCTGAATTTCTGTCAAAATCTGCAAATTTCGCCTTTGACCTTTTCCAATAGAAACTCTTCGAGTCAATTACAAAAAATAGTGCCAATGGTGTTGTAGCACGACTGTACAGTTTTTTTAAAATGTTAACCCACATGCTGATCCATGCTAGGTATAGGTGGTCATTTGCTGAATGATTATCCAGTTGCCTATCCAATCATCTTTGCAATATACATTGATCATTTGGCTGTTGCCATGGACGTGGTCTTGTTGCTAGGCAAATTTACATACATTTTTTGAATGTTTATTCAATTGTCCAATAATCCCTGTTATCTTTGTGAAATACATGATCATTTGGCTGTTGCTATGGTGTGGTCATGGTTGCTTAGGATATTTGAATACATTTTTTGAATGTTTACTCACTTGCCTACCAGATGATATT